>NW_003314353.1:247789-347789 GCF_000143415.4 Selaginella moellendorffii
CCGGACTCTATCTCGAACTCGGTCCTAGAGTCGGTCTTGGACTCGATCTTTGACTTGGTCCCATCCGATGAACTCTTTGTCATTTTGGTCATGCTTTCGGGGTTCCCTTAGCCTACGACACCTCGGCGAGTTGGTTCCTTACAACTCCACCACCCATAGAAGAAGTTCGATGCCCACATAGCACCTCCTATCCTTCATTCCTTAGGGACTTTGTCCCTTGGGCATTATCCATTGCCCTCATGACACCAAATACCCCCTTCTGGTGTTCTAGAGTGTTTGGGTGTCCCAATGATGGCCTCTCTGACAATGAGCATTCCCTTTTGGACATTGACTTATTATGTCGTAACATTATAAGGGTATATTGAGCATCCTTATCCCAATAAGGAGTCTTAGGTAGTTGCCTTCTACCAGTTTATGAATTATTTTGCACCTTTTGCTTAGTTGCCTCATAGTTGTCAAGTCCTACAACTCATTGCTGGTGCCTCCACACCTCTATCATTATCTGGGTCACCACACTCTAACCGCATGCCTTCCAACTTAGGCTATGCTATTCCCATTTCCATTGGGATTCCTTTGGTAGGGGTTCTTATGAACCCACTAACTTGACCTCAAGGTAGTATGCCTTGGCACCTTCGGTGTCTCCACACCATCGACTCGACGAACCTACCTTTATGACACTTCTTACTTGTGTCCAGGTATTTTTTCCAAGACCAATATGGTTGTCTCTTATGCTAATTATCCATTAGCACTGCACCATAGAGTTCATGCACAACTTGTGTCAAAGTTGTTTTCTTCCGGGAAACTCTTTCCCACGACTTTCGCATGGCACCTTCTGCCATCAATGAGATACATACTGCTCTCATGCTTGGATCTCAAGATCTTCCCCATCCTTCGTGGGGCACCACACACCTTAGTCCAAATGCTTTCCTCAAGCCCTTAGGATTATTCCTTGACTTTATTGGAGTCATTCAACCTTTTGGAATTTGTTAATTTGACGACCTATAAGGTCCTACTTTTGAGGTGCTAGCTCACTGGAATACAACTCTTTGTATTCATGTCCTACTTACAAGGACCATCTTTTGCAAGTGTTACTCCGACACTTGATTTGTTCTCTAGGGGCAACTTTTCGCCCCTTAGGACCACTTGTCCAGGTGATGAGAATACCAACTCATCCTCTAAATACACCCCCAACTCCTTGGGTTGTTCTAGCATTTATTAGACGTAGCCCCGGCTACCATTTCAAGGACTTGTGTCCTCTTCCGTATTTGACCTCCCACAGTCATTAATTTCAGTCTCAAATTCATGAGCACCAACCTCGACTATATAAGGGTAATCTTGTGACTCCTTTATTGTTTTGGAGTCTACATCTTTCCCGTGATCCCAACTATAGTTGTTTACCACAACTACGTTAGCCCGTTTGCTGCGTCAAACGCTCATCTGGATCACATCCTCAGCTCTCTGAGGATACCTTATACTGTTCCCAAGATCCCAAAGTCGTTCCATTATTGGCCCTTTTCTATCCACCATATTGTGCCCAAGTTCACGCATGAACTTGAGTGGAGAGCCATGTCCTCTCGACATGCTACTCCTCAAGGATAGGCCCACTCCTAGGACCTTCCGATGCCAACATCAATGGTGATATACTTGAGCACCAATAAAAGTCGGACTAAGGAACAGCTCCGATACCAAGTTGTAAGGGACTAATTTTTTTCCATTCTACTTTAATCACTTAACCACACCTCCGACCACTTGGAGGAGTCTCATTCACAACCTCCATAAGTCCCACTCAGGACTTGGGGCTTGCTAGCCCCGAGAATGACATCCATGCCACTCAACCTTTGCACTTGGTCCAAGTGCTCCACGTGTCCGGTCCCCTGACCGACACCCCAAGGCACCACCAACATACCAGCTCGTTATGCTAGGCCATGCCCAATCACCTTGGTCACATCGGTGGTCCAACACCACTTGCATTGCAATCCCGTCTCTCCAAGACTAGGCTATCCGTCTATGAGTGGTCATCCCAAATCCACTCCTTAGCATCCTTAGGATGCCCACAGACATGAGGAATAGCCTTCCCCAATATCTCCTTTTTGGACCCCACCAAATCCCTTTTTGTCCTTGGCTGTGTTCGCCAACACTGCCACTGGATCAAGGCCCACAGGCCCGACCACTAAGTCCCATGGTCCTCTGGGACTTCCTCACCGCACGACTGTATCCTTAGTCACCACACCAGAGGACTACTCCTCTTCCTTTCCACAGTCTGGGCCTTTGGGACAACATTTCGGAACACCATGGCCTTACGCAAGCCTCATGGGTACTCTCCCTGCCTTCCGCCTTTGGGTGCTAAGCTCTATTTCGTTAAAGTGGGAATTGTCATTATCCCACTTGTAAAATAAGGTTTCCAAACCTTTATATAGTATATAAATATAACAAAATTCAACTGTATTGAGGCACATGCCATTATATTTTAAACAAGGAAATGTCTACTCAATCACTTCTCCTCCCCCTGCCACTGCTTCACCTCTCTCTTCTCTTTGTCATCGTCATCCAATTTCTTTCCATCCTTTTAATATTGGCTCAGTTGCTCCGAGTCTAGGTGGAGCCCAAGTCCCCATTCAATCTTTACTTTCCCCTTATTAATAAAACAACTTCGTAGACTTCCAATAACATGCTATAACACGCTGTAACACTTCTAGTATAATGCAAATCCTCTCAAAGAATTGTCTTTTAATATTAATACAATGGCATGGAACCCCATGCCATAATAAGTTACATTTTTAAATAAATACATGCCATCTCAGACTGTTATTTTTTGCCTCCAACGCCTATACAATAATCTTGGAATTTCATCACTCTCCACACTATTAGGATTTAAACCTAATAGTAATGCCATCTCTTCTCTAATACGTCCACGCTCATGTTCAGTGGTCGAAGAACCCATCCGGTTGAGCAAATTATGGAGATGCGGATAGTGCTTGGCTAGACAATATACATGCCATAAATGATGACTGGTGTCTGTCCGATCAAATGGCTTCTGATATACCGTTCCATCTGCCATTTGGTTGATTTCTGCAACTACCTCCTGGACTGGCCGGTTCTCTATCAAGCCGTTTTGCAAGGTCCCCCAAAACATACGGTTTCTTCTCCCTAGTTTCCATACTGCAAGAGATGGGGTGCACTGCATATGTGTGCGTGTTCGCTGCAGTTTTAATCGGCGAGTCATCGATGATGAGGATTTCACTTGACCTAGCAGTCCGGTTCATCACTACAGCCTCTGCCTTGACGAAGATGGGCTTGCTACCCCTCACATGGACCATAGTCAAGCAATCCTCCTGCGTTAGGAGAAAGTCAAATGGTAATATTACTCGCGTTTGATCGTGTATCATCTGTAGCAACGTTAATGCATTGTGGCGCATCATGGATGTCCAAACTCCCAATTGCAAATTGAACCCGGCCCTCTGTTTTAAGTGTCGCATGGTCATTATTAGATCCCGCAGTTTCTCCCGTGTGATTAATGTGAATCTGTCTCTTTTGACCAACTTGTGACCGCAGGCTTTGGAGGGTGCAGTGACATTCGAGGACGAGCCACGCTCATGGGAGAAAAAGGACATCGTTCAGATCAAAAACGATACAGTACCTTCGCCGTGACTCTGAAATGAAATGCGTCAGCATAAAAAATAGTACAAGTCAATTTTACCATCTACAATATTAGCGAATGGTGCTCCCAATGGTCGTTGAGAGGGTTTTGGTTGAGGAAATGTGAAGGGCGGAAATACTCTCCTCTGCAATGTGGGGTCAATCGCATCCGATGGCGTGTGGGCACATGCCATTTCAGATGTAGACTCTGGTACAACTGGCTCAACAGTGGCATGGGGTGGTTCCGATGGCGTGTGATCACACGCCATTTCAGCTGGTGCCTCCGTTGGCAAAGTGGACATGACCGAACAGGCAGCAGGGGCGGTGTAGGGAGGTTCCAACGGCGCGTAGTCAGACGATTGGGCACACGTTGAGTCCTTTGGAAATGAGGATACGACCGGCTCGGCGGCTGGGGCGGCCTCATGCGGGTCCAATGGCGCCTGGTCACCATCAGTTGGATACGTGGACAAGATTGACTCAGTGGTATGGGCAGCATTAAGTGGAGCGTGGTCAGCTTGCTTGGCGTTGATATGGATAGTAGCCTCCACCAGCTCTGATGACTCTTGCAGGCAAGTAGAGTCCACTGGCGGATCCATATGCATGTCCAAATATCTCCCTTCGATTGAGATGGTATCCTCCCTACTGGCTACTAAAAACAAACTCATTAGCACATTGAATCGACTATACTGTATTTACCATCAACTGCTATTGAGGAACTAGGACCGATATCACTTGGGCGCACTGCTGATTCTGAAGGATTAGACATACGTTTCGACCCTTGCTTGGCACTATCCTTCCTCGACACTAAAGGCTAGAGTTTGTATCTTAATTCAACTGAATAATCTTTACTTACCATTTGCTCTGCGACCTACATGGACAATGTTAGAAATGGTAAAAGGTTAGGAATGGATGTACTATTATTTACCTGATGGTTTGTCTTGTATGACCTTCCTCCGCTGCTCTTTGGCCACCTCAGGCTGGCCATCGTCGTCATCATCGTCGTCATCGTTATTGTGATTGTTATCATTGTGAGGACCATCCAAGTCCTCTTCGTCCTCCTCTTCTTCGTCCTCCTCTTCTTTGTCCTCCTCTTTGTCCTTCTGCTCTTCTTGCTCATTATCTTTCTTTGGCTCCTCATCCCCCTCCTGCATTTCTTCCATAGGCTGCTCAGGCTGGATGGCTTGTTCTTCCAGGACCATCTTAGGAAAATCATCTGGCCGAGTCTCCATCTCAAAATACAAGACATCCATAGCCTGTTTTAGTGCGTGACCTAGGACCGTATCCTCACCCAACTGTCTTAACATGGTTTCTGCACGTTCTTGCACCCTTCGAAGACGACGAGATGAGAAAAACGTGGCCCTAACTTGAAAAGCATCCCTCATCCATTGTACCTCTCCATTGAGATTGGGGAAGGGGAGTCCGCCATAGGAATCTGAGTCAGGAGGTGGTGACTGGCTGCTTTCACTCAGCCCTTGATCTGCAATGAATGGCATGAGCACACACGCCATAACCGCAAGGCATTACCTATCATCTTTTCGTTGCCCTTCTTCCTTTTCGAATCAAACGCCTCTGATCCCGACGACTGTCCAACATGCTTTCGTTTTTTATGACCACTGTCAGTTTGAGCTTGGCTGGTGCTTGCCTGTTTTGCCTTTGAAGAAGTGTCTCCTGCAAGGAATGGCATGAGACCACACGCCATTGCAAATATAATTTGTACCTCCTTTTTTCCTATTGCTTGTCTATTTGTCCTTCTTCGACACGCCACCAGTGTGTTTTTCAGTCCTCGTGTCTGAATATTCACAACGATCTATAATCAAAATGGCGTGAGGCCTCACGTGACCTTACCTTGTGCAGGTTGTGAGCTCGGCCCAACATGGGTATCTTCAATAGTAGCTGTTAACGCCGTTTCAACATCTAGGGGGGAGCTTGTGAGATAACATTTAAACTTAAAGTGCGTACTCACCAGGTTCGCAGAGAAGATACTGTTTTTCTTTGGCAACTGTAATTATATGCTCCATTGAAGTCACCTCTTCAATGGAGTTTGTCACCGCAACACACGGGACACCCTTGAGTAGTGCGGCTCGAAAGAATAGTCCGCCGCAGTTGTACTCAACAACGCATTTGCCCTTGGAGTCGGAAGCAGGTGACCCACCCGCTATTGCGTTGAAGACCCAGCTGAGCATTTCCCATGTTGCATCTGGAGCTTTCTCTGGATTCGAAAGCTCCATAGCCGTCTTCAGTTCCTCAGGCACGGGTAAATTGACCTCCCTCAGATCAATTCGATCGGCCTTGTCGAACGAAGCTGGGAAGTCACTCCAGTCCCACTCTGCTGCAGGACCAATAACAAGGGCGAGTGTGAAGATGCGGACATTCGTCAGTATCTTCTTCTTAGCCATTATCCCATGGATCTCCCGCATCTCCTTGCCTTTCAACCGAAACTTCACCTCGTTCAAGGCCTTCCAGAACTTGTGATAGGATTCGGAGTCGTAGATCACATAGTGGACTGAAGATTCCACCTCTGCAAGTCCCACCATTAAGTCAATGATGGAGCTGACTTCGTCTGCATGAGTGGGCAGGGCAGAGTCTACCACCTCATAGTTTGAGCCACTCGCTCTAGTATATATGCAGCAAGATTTTTGATGAGATCAATATCCTCCACACAGTTTCCACCCTACCTTGTGGCCGTACAAATGACTTGATCTTCCATACTGGGGAGAATAGACTGATGACCCCATGGATGTTCTCATGTTGGGTGTGGTGCCATCTGCAAGAAGGTGCAGCTCAATCTTTACATTGGTGCCATATGAGACTGGAAAGCAAACACTTCTATTACTTGTGTTCATGACATGTTAGGAGAAGGAAATATTATATAAGGGAGAAACATTAAAAATATAAGAAGGTGGCTCAAATCAAGAAATAAGAAAAAATTGGAAAAAGGCAGAAGGTAAAGATAAATAATCAAATGAGTGATTGAAAAATTAATCTCCAAAGCTATCTCTATAATAATCAAACTTTTCATCACAATCCAAAATCCATTCAAGCTTGTAAACATTATCCTTTTATAAACTTGATTCTCGAACATAGATTACATCTTTCCAATTGTCGCGAATGTAACTTCGGGTATCGAAAGTTACCTGTCAGCCAGTCCTTACAAACACTTTTTCCTTACTGCCACGATAGTAGAAGGTTAGTATTGCTAATTTCCTTTATCAGCCCCTTTTGTTCAAATGTTAATTTACTGAGCTTAGCATCTGTATTTAGCCAGATGGATATAAGGTAAGAACTCCTATGTGTTTCTAGCTGAGCATATTTGGCCTGGCTTTAGTTCTCTTTTGCTTTGTTTTGCATTGGCTTGACAAGAACCCTTACGTATTGAGATTAGTCCCTCAATAATGCTAGATGATAACTTACTGTATCTGCCAAACACCCTCGTTATCATACCTTTTGTGTTAGTCTCATTCCGGTCCCAAATATTATTTATGGAAAGTGTCCAGATTTGCTTATTTAGCATATCTACAGAATGTAGAGATAGAGATTGTCCTGAACACAACAGTGTTTATTCCATGTCTAAATTCACAATCTAAAGACATTCCATATCCCTAACTTTTGATACTAAGGGAGGCTTGGAGTGAAAGCCCAAAACATATGTTCCTCAAAGGGGGCTGTGGGGGGTTCCAAATGTAGATAGTGGGTAGGTCAGGCATGGCCAATTAACCTGAAGCATAGTCTAGCTCTTGCGTGCTTATCCTTGTTCTGCGTCCGATTTGGGTCTAAGCCCAAATTCCACACCATGCTAACTAATGGAATACCTATGTCCTCGTGTTAAGCCATTGGTATGCTGAAATAGCGCCAAACTCCGTTTGGCTCCATTTTGCGTGTTGGTCCTAGCATTAGGATGCTGAATACTTTAGGATTGTTCTAAATCACTTTGTGCTCCTATCCCTTTGCTCCTTGGGTTGCATGCTCAAGAGTTCCTCTGTGATTCGGTTTCGTCACTCCTTGGCTCCATGCTTGGGAGTTTGGCACCGTTCCTATGTTTAGTGGCCCAAGGCCTTGAACCTCAAGTTCCACACCATTGCCCTTTGGACACATGGCATGTAACACGTGGCATATAACACATGGCATATGGAGGGTTTAGGTTCCGCTTCGTGGTGTTATTTTATGGTAAATCACCATAGGATAAAGAGTAAAAACCACGTGTGCTACACCAATCAATGTCATGATCACACTTCACATTATCTCACAAAAGCTGGAGATGGTAATTGACCAAGAATGGGGACAACACCAATATAATTATGCCCTAAAACACCAAAAGTTTAAAGTAGCATTAGCAGCGTCAGCTGATATACTTTTTGATTAATGATAAGGTGATATAGTAGAAAAAGAGGAATGCAAGAAACAAAAACTGAATAAGCACAATGATAGTTAGAATTCTAAATCTTGCAAAAAGCTAATATAGATCTAAATCCACAAAAGAAAGAAATGAATAAAACTAAAAGCACAATCCCAAACACTAAACATTGCTAAAAACATTACCCTCTAAGGACAAATTACAATGCCCCTCACTGTGAGTGTTTGGGATATGGAAATACAATACAAGAATGGATGTAAAATTTAGTCCTAAAAAGATGGTTAACTATAATTAGCATATTAGTTATATATATATAGACACACACACACAAACTTTATATAGTGTGTAGGTAAAAAAATAGTTTAGCCACACTTTTACTAATTTTAAAGTGTCTTCAAAGAGATTAAAAAAGTTTAATAATTTGAACTTTAATATTTATGATATAATTTATTTTAATTAATACATCACTGATATATAAAATTACTAACTTCATGGGTAATGTAAATATAAAACTTTATTGAGATTAATGAAATTAAATGAAGAAAATTATCAGTAACACCTTTAACAATATAATTATTTTTGCTATTTATAAATATCTATAATTTTTTATTAGAAGTACTCAATAAAAAATTAATTACTTTAGATATTGAATTATACCCTTTGTAAATAATATAATAGTCTTGAAATGTTTATGAAACTTTATTTGATTTATCATAATATAAATATTAAACTTAAATATTTATTAAAAAGTGTTCAAAATAAATTTGAAAAAGAGTGTAAATAATTCTAGAAATTGGTACATAGTTACCTTCAACATAACAATAAAAATTTTCAAAATAAAAAATTAGTATAATTAAATTCTTCTTAGACATGTAGATGTTATTAAAATTTATTTATAGTGATAAATATATCATCTAAAAAATATGGTAAATAGTTCTATATATAAGTTATTGATAATGTTTAAAATTTATTTATATTAATATTAAAATATAAATTAATTTATATCGAATTTAAAGATTATCTCACCCTCTAAACAACTAAAGAGAATTATTAAAAAATTAAAATTAAAATTTAAAAGGAAAAAGCCCCATGAATAATGTACCCCCTTTTCCAATCAATTAAAGGGTATTGGGATATTTTGGATTATATTTGAATAATATTGAGTTGGGTGACTTTCTAGAAAATTAAAATTTAATAATTTACATTTAGTATCAAAAGGATTTTAGGGTCAATTTTGTTAGTTGGCTAAAATAATCACACCACATCAGTTGGTAAGTCTAATTTACTATAGCTTTCAGCTTTTGTTCATCAAAGCTTTTATAAAAAGAATGACTTGATAAAAATAAAAATACACCCCCTTTTCTAATCACCTAAAGGGTTTTGAAATATTTGATGTTAAGCATTTTTTGGTTTAAGTAATAGTAAACCCTTCAAAATAATGGTTACTTTTTTTTAAAAAAAACTTAATTAATCTAATTAAGTATAAGTTTTATTTAGTTAATCATCATTAAGATCAGAGACACAAGGACAAACATAAAAAGGAAATAAGAAACAAAATAAATATATAAAACAGATAAATTTAGGAAGATATTTCTTTAGTTTATTTGGATTAGAACTAAGAGGGCAATAAAGGTAAAAGAAGGTACTCAATATGTGTTGAAATGCAATACCAATACAATACAAGGGATTATTTATGAGCGTGTGAAGCTGAGACAAAAATATTTTATAAAGATAATTGAGTGTTTTGAATCTAAATTTTTCCAAGATGCTTTTAGTAAGTTAGTATACTTTTTAACAATAATGCATATCTGAAAGATTTACAGAAAATTGTTAATATAGCTTAAACTTAGAGTTCTCAATCACTTTGGTATTAGTTTTATGATTTAATAAGTTTAAGGAAGAAACCTTAAAATTTATAATCAGGATGCAAAGTAATTTTGAACGTAAGAATTTGAGTACACTTTAGAAAATTTGCAAGTCTAATAGGTGATGAGTTTTTCATTTTTTTATTTTAAATTTAATGTTTAGACATATCCACTAATGGAGGATGTGAACTATTAATTGATCTTCAATACTTGGCAAAAGAGTAAAATTGACATATGTTGGCACTTTGATAAATAACTTGATATTGGTATTTTGATAGTTAAATTAATTTTATACCTTGTAAACTAAGGAGCATGTCAAATAAATATTTTATTTGAGCTTAGTGATAAAATTAAAGTTTAGTTTTATAAGATTAAGGTAAGATATGATTTAATTATTTATATTTCTTTGAGATGTTCTTGAAAGTTTGGATCTAAGTTTGTTTGAGTTTCATGGATTTAAGATTTACTTTGCTTGTATTTCTTTAGCTAAAATTTGTGCTTTCTTATATCTTGTAACTCTTATATGTTCTTGAAAATTTGAAGTATTTAATATATAGCAATTTTCAGACTCCTAAGTTCAAAGTAATATCAAGCTATGGCTTGTAAATTACCTTTAGTGTCGACAAGAAATTAATGATCATTATCCACTACGATAGCAAGGAGATAACATTTGTCATTGAGAAAATTTCTTTCATCGAAATATGGTATTCATGTAGTGAACTTATTCACTTATACTTAAGATGGCAAGAGATTAAGATTACCTTATACTTATGTAATTGTTGCAGTACAAAGGAAAACACAATTTTATATTACTCACTTAATTCATATTTTAGAATATATATAATGTATGCATTCACAATGAACAATTGAAAATAAATAGTTGTGAATCCTTGATTCGTATGTAGCTAATGTACTTAAAGTAGATCACAATATAAACTTATGAATGATACCATGAAGAAAATGTAAAATCAAGTTAGGTATAAAGTACTAAAGTAGCATTATGAAATGAAACATCTTATCTCTATGGTGGAGAAACCCTCCTCAATTGGCATTTATTATGAAAAAAAAGAAATGCATTCATACTAAAGATTTTGAGAAAGAAAAAAACTACATTTGTTATAGGTTTTGTGATCATATGACGTTTTTCAGATTTTTTATGGATTTTTTATGAATTTTTAGTTATAAATGTAATATTAAACTTAGAAGAGCTTTTATACTAAATTTAAATATTTGTTTTTGCAATTTTAAAGCTTCCAGGGTCATATTAGTAAATATGCCAAATTTGAGGTTAACAAGTTTTATTACTAAATAATTAAAAAATTTGAAAGAAATAATTCTCAGTTTAATTTCAGTAGCAAAATTTAAAATTTAGAATTATAGAATCTATTAGATTATAGATGTGTAGTAGAAATAGCATCTTAATTCAAAAGGTAAAACCATTAAATATTTATATTATATTTGCAACTAATTTTGTTAGAAAAACAAAAAATTAAAATTTATGAGATAAAGTTTAAACTTTTCTAGAATTTTGGGTTATGACATTGTTAGTATACCTCTTATCCCACAGAAAGAAAAATTATCCTGATTGCAGCCATTCACATTATCTTTTGCCAAGATTTCACTTCTATTCAAGGAACTTGATCCATTCATCAAGAACTTTGGGAGATCCATACCATGGCCTCTCTTCATCATTCGCACCAACAGGTGAGTGGTAGACACCATCAAATGTTATGTTTGTCGCTCCTCTCAAATGTGCTGACATTGCAGGAACAACACCATCGCCCCACACATCACCTCTCCCACAAACCTGGTCAAAACAACCATAGCTATTATCTCTCCAAAACTCATTCCATTTAGTTACCTGCTTGTATCCTTGGCCAATAAGTCTATCTTCATACGAAGGAGTTAGTTCTTCCACATCGTCAATTTCTTCCTCGTCGCTTTCTACTATTGTTTCAACCAGCGTGCCTGTTGTCACACTTCCAACGCCTGCTGCTACCACAGCATCCGGGGATTTAGATCGAGTAGCACCCTTTATATATCTGTAAGCAACGAACAAAAAAACGATCATAAACGATAGAATTGAAACCGGTACATGCCTGCTAGCAATGCAAACGTATTTTACTTGAGGAGCATGAAAGGCCCCGGGGCACTTCTCTTCGACGTAGTCTAGCAGGCCCCGTGTTTGATCGAAAACACCGGGGACTCCTTTTGGAGGTGGCCTGGAGAGAGTTAGAAAACGAAGCTACAACTTCGATTCGAATCGACCAATCAGTGAAACTTACAAGTGAGGAGTTCCAAGTGTGAGCAAAAGAGAAATATCGTCGGTTCCAAACTCCAGCATGAAAACCCGGGCAAGCCATCCTCCCGCTGAATGAGCAATCAGCGAGACTTTGTCATGACCTGAGAGCAAAGCACTGGAAAAAAAGCTGAGAAAAAAGAAAGCTTGCGAAAGTCGAGATGAGATCGAAAGAAGCTTCTACCGTGCTTGGCCTTGACAGCGTCAATAGAAACTTTTATTCTTTCCAAGTACCTGCAAAAAGTTCGATCTTCTAAAGAGTTCACGAGATGATTCAAGACTGTACCAGTCAAGAACAGGCCTGGGCTTGAGCGTTCCTCTCCAGTAATTCCCGTCGAGCAAACCAGCAGCATTTCGTAGCCAATCCAGCCTCGAAACTTTCAAAACCTTGACCGGAAATCCTTTGCTGCGGAGAGCTGACGAGAGTGGAGCATAGTCTCCAGTGTTATTGCCTAGTCCCTAGCTTGAAAAATAATGAGAAACCAAAAGAAACCTTTTCGACTAGATTGCGAAGTTCAAGGAAAAAAAAAAGATCTAGACAAGAAATCCATGTAAACTTTCGACTAGATTAGAACGTTCTAGACTAAAAAGAAGAGAAAAACCTAGCCAAGCAATCGAGCTATTGTAAAACTCTTGAAGGAGTGACTGACTTACGGGTAGTATGACAGTGCTTTGTCGCTGGGTCAAGTGGCCATTGTTTGATGGCGAGGCGAGGCACCCAACAATGTGGCTGGATTGGGTGCATACCATGGGTGCCATCACTATATCACTTCCACCACGCAGGAGCTCCAATTTCACAATCCCTCCCCTTGCCCTGGGATGAAATCAAACAAAAAACATTGTCAAATAAGTCAAAACAATGTCAAAGTTCGTCAAATTAAGTCAAGGGCTAAAAGATCAAAGTCTAATGGGAAGGAAATAATATTAATTAACCCAAAAACTCTAATTTATCTATACTATTAAAATTTTATTACACTAATATTACATTACAACCGTCGTACATTTAAGTCCATAATAGTTAAATTCGTTTACTCTAAAAGGTAAAATACAAAATTAAAAAGCCAATGTAAACCGGGTCAAAATAAATCAAAGTCAATGGTCATTTACAAGACCAACTTTTAAACTTCTTTCAAAGAAAGAAGAGAGGACTATGGCAACGCTAATGTCACAGGAAGAGGCGGAGAGCTTCGCAGTGGAGTGGTGCGCATCACTCAACTCGCGCAGCCTGGCCTCCATCCTCGCGCACTACGAGCGAGGCGCCACTCTGGTGTCACCCCTGGTATGTGATCTCCTCGCGCGGAGCTCGGGAGCGCTCCAGGGCCTCGTGGAGCTCTCACATTTCTTCCACAAGCTCATGGTCCGCTTCCCAGATCTCCACCTCCAGATCCTCCACGTCTTTGGAGGCGTGTCCAGCTTAGTGGTCGTCTACCAGGGAGTTCCAGGAGTGTTTCTAGTTTCCGAGATGCTGGAGATCGATCCAAAGTCACGTAAGATCTCTAGAGCTGTGGTGCACTTGAAGAAATCCTGCCACAACGCTGCTTGAGCCAAAAAAAGCGAGAGAAAAAAGAAGAAAAACACTGTCAAAAAGCAGATGTAATGAAGCAAACCTGTCTTATTCCCCTGGCACGAATTCCTTTACAGCTATGGCTGGCTAACGAGCAAAACGATTACTTACAGTAAAGAACTTACACTCGGAGTCGTTGCTGTGCAAAATATGCATAGAAGATTTGGGCTGTGATCTCTGCCGGATTGACTGGATGGTTGGTTCATTTGTCCGGCTTAAGATGGGCCAGGACTTCCTTCAAATCCGTCGGAGGCTTGGACTTGCCATTGATGATCTCGAATGTGACGTTCGACTGTGGACAGAGTCCTTGCAAGCAAGCCTGAGCAATCAGTGCAACGTCCTTTCGAGCAATGGTCCCCAGCCCTTTGTCACCTGCAGACAAAGCCAAAACCAGCACCGTAAAAAAAATTAGCTTCGCAACAAGAACTGTCAAAGGAAAAGAGCCCAAAAGCTAGAAAACGATGAGAGAGAATTTCAAGCAATATGATAGTGTTCCTAGCGTCTCAACTCACCTTGTTCGGCGATGACCTTGTATTGACCGCCTTCTTTGTTGAGTAATCCCCCGGGCCTGATGATAAAATACCCGAGCTCCTCGTGCTGGGAGTAGGCTTCCTTGACAGCTGCCTCGCCCTACAGCACAACAAGAGTCAGAGAGTTGGATGCTACCTACACGTGTTCGTGCAACAGCGATGCTGAAACGTCAAACGGAAAGCGAAATGAAAGCTGACCTTAAGCTTCCACACCAAAACTCGACCTTTAACCGCATTGAGAATGAGAGAAATGGGTGAGTAAGGCCTTGTCACTCCCATTGACGAGACGAGTACGAACTTTGGAACCTGGAAAGTATGTGAAAGAAAAAGAAGAGTTAAAAAATCTCGAGCTAGATCGCTAGCGGTTTAATGTTCTTACCTTTGCAGAAGCAGCGGCCTCAGCAAGGTGTTTAACTCCCAGATAGTCGACGAACTTTGGTGTGTCCTCCATGACAGAGCCAGGGAGCTTCCATCCAGCTCGAGCACCAATCGTGCACACAACCCCGTCCATTCCTTCGCAAGCAGGCGCCAGCGTCTCGGGTTTCGTTACATCACCAAGGACGAATTTCACCTTGTCGCCTGCCAGAAGAAGAAAAAGAAGAAGACTTGAGCCTGTCACTACCAAGTCTCCAGAGCTCCTAGAGAGTGGACAAAATTCACTGACTTGTGGAATCCAAGGCCTTGGTTGCTCGCTCCAAATTCCTCACGAGCGCAAACACTTCAAACTCCTCAGACGCGGCGAGCAATTTCGCGACCTGGAAAGAACCAAGAACACATCAAAACACTCCAAATTATGGAACGCAAACCCTGAGAGCACCGGCAGAAAACAGTCAAAGATCGATCAAACACCCCGAAAACCCCTGTGCGCTACCTCCATCTCGAGCATCGGCAAAGAGTGCCGCTAAATCACGACTCAATCTCGAAAGAATGCAGGCAAAGAACGATCCAACACCTCAAAATCCCTGCGCGCTCGTGAATGCAGCGCCATACCTCGAGGCCGCAGCCGCTGCTACTCCCGACGACTAGCACCTTCATCCCTCCGCCGCGACGCAAATAAAAACCCTACCTAGTGCTGTTCTTCCAAGAGCACACATGTAAAGGCGGTGTGGTTTGATTTTTACTTTGGAAGTTTCTAGCTAGTAATATTTCTCCCTCGCATATACCTTTCGATCGATCGATCCTTCACAGGGGCTAGAAAGAAGGCACGATTCCATCCGCCATAGCCGAGAGCACGAAATGCTCCACATCCGATCGCTTCACGAAGCGGCCTTTGATCCTCGGCCGGATCTCCGCGTAGGCCTTCCGGGACGCGTAGCGCACCGTCTTCTCGAATTTGCGATTCTTGCGCTTCTCCTTGTAGCGCAGCACTCGCTCCTCCCTGGCGATCCCGGGATTTTGCTGCTGGATGCCCTGCTCGCCGCGAGAAATCTGGCACAGGAACTCGATCATGTTTCCTGGATAGGGTTTGGAGATGTCGCTCATGCTGGAGCTGGATTCCGGGACCGCCGCCACTGAGGAAGATCTCTGCGATGAATTGGCAGCACAGATCATCAGAAGAAAGCACGAGAAATCTCTTTCCGCAAGATGGAATTCTCAGCGATTCCTGTGTGGGAAATGCATCGCTGAGCAAAAGCCCTCTCTTGATTTCACGGTATCGAGCGAGATTTTTGCGAAGAACACGCGAGAACTTTCTTGCAAGAACACGAAGAACACGCGAGAGGAGGGAGAGAGAATGGCGCTTACTGTTTGGCTGAGCGAGATCGTTGTGCCAGTCCCTCCCAAGCTATAGGAGCTCCCCTCGGGCTGTTCTTGCAAGAATCCCGGAAGATTTGGCGCTGCTCCCACCTCGAGGAAGGAATCGAGCGAATCGATCACGCCGAAATTCGCGAGAGGCTGCTGCTGTTGTTGTGGATTCTGCCAGCAATCCGGCGCGGCGAGGAGGAGAGGATTGTCGTTTGGAACGACCGACGAAGCGTTGATGTGCGCGACCTTGATCATGCTCGGGCACTCGAAGAACGGCGTGACCGCGACCCTCTCGTGGCGATTGGCGAGCGGATTGGCCGAGTGGATGTCGGTGTCGCACGACGCGCACAGCGCCGCGGCATCGGCCTTGCAGATCACCGCCGCCGGGGCGTGCTCGCACACCTCGCAGATCCAAACCCTCTCGTGCCGCGACGCGAGCTTGTTGGCGCCGTGGACCTTGAGATCGCAGCCCAGGCAGATGTAAGCCATGTCCGCCGTGCAGTAGATCGCCGCGTTGGAGGCTCGACATCCATCGCAGAGCTTCGTCATCGATCGAGCAAGCACCAATCCGAAGAAATCTCTAGAAAATTTTCACTCCCGATGGAACTAGAATCGTCTAGGATCTTTTCCAATCCCTCCAGTGGCTGTCCTCTGGGCGGGAATTGCTGGATTGCCCCCCCAGATCGCTGCTCTACTATCTCATTGCAGCGTGCGCTAGCGATTTAATGCGAGATTTCATGTGGGTAGGGAACAGGGAGTGAAAATCTGTGCGCGATCCGTCAGTACAGGCTGGATTACATTGGAAAATGGGGAAGAACAATCGATGAGAGGGGGGTGTTTGCTTAGAACCCTAAAACCATGGACCAGCTGTGCGGATGATAATCGCAGGGAGCCCAGCGCCGTCGATCCGGGCAGCCAATCACATGATAGTTCTAGATCCTTTGCGTCTTCACGTGGCATTTTCACTTTTCCCGCCGGAGAAAAGAAGGGGTAAAAAATCTCCAAAAAAAAAAAATTGCGACAACGACCCCACTTGCCACTCTGGCCTTCTGCCATTGGTCCAGCGCACAGAAAAAATCTTTTCCCGGGCGCTCAGAGCTCCCGTATCTGGCGAGAAGATTTTCCGGAATAGTTTTTCCGGGAGGATGAGGGATTCCCGGGCGGAAGGTTTTGATGATCTGGACCGTTGGATGTGTTGTCAGTGTAAGGCCTCAGTGCTTTTCAATCGTGGCTCCCAACGACAAGCAGCTGTAAGAATGGATTCAAGAATCATGGCAACAAAAAGAGAGCACTATCTTTAATCAAAGTGGGGCTCAAAAAGGTTTAAAGGTTAAAAAAGGTCTAAAATGTTGAGCACTAGGGGAAACATTGGATGGAATTTTTTGTTGTTTATGCAAGTCAAGTTCTACTATAACTTCTAGACAGGAAAAATAGACTTTTCAGGTCAATGGTTTCTCAATGTGGGGTACAGTATTTTAACTTTAAACAATAACTTTAAAGATTTTTAATATATATTTTTTCTATAATGCAATCTCAGTTATGTAATGAATATTTATTTTACAATATAAAACAATTCATTTTGGATAAATGAAAAATCAAATATGTCAATACATGGAATATATTTATATGCATATTAGATTAGCCCAAAAACTCTAATTTATATACAGAAGCAAATGAAACTAATCCAATAACTATCAAATCACTATACTAATAATAGTAAACCTTATATCATCTCTTCTTTTGAGAAGGATAAAATGTATTTAAGGTTTTCTAGTTGATAAGTTAAAAAATTTAAAAAAAATTAAAAGAAAGTTTTATTAAGTTTATATATAGTGTAATTTGTTTCTGATCCCTTTATATGGTTTTAACCACTAAAAAAAATTATTTATTGAATTTTATACTAAATTTCATAAACTACTTGCCATAACACTTAATACAATCTATTTCCATTGAGCAAGGAGCCTCATAAATAAATCACATGTTGTAAGATTGGGATACTTACACTATAATTATGGTTAATGAGGTATTTGTAACAATATTTTTATTTTAAATAATAACTTTAAATAGTTTAATCATAAATTCTTGCTAGACTTATATATATTTTTATATTTATCTGATTATGTAATAAATTTCATAATTTTCATTTTATAAGATCAAATAATAATAATATTTCATTTTGAAAAAAAATAAAAATATAAAATATAAAAGAAGTAAAATTCTATTTTAATCAATATTACTTTAAATTTAGTATTTTAATGATTAAAATACAAGATTAAATACCTGTTGTGAGGTTAAGATGTATAGGTATAATACTGTATACTAATATTAATGTAGTGGAATTTTGACATTCATCATATTGATTTTAATTAAGATGACTTGCTATTATATATAAGCTAATGTTTTTAGGCTAATTAGTTATGCACATTTCTGTATTACGTTTCTATATTTTATATATAAGTCATAAATTTTTCCTTTCTAATTTGCCAGCTTACCTAATCTATCCGACCACCACTGTCTTGGCTTTAATTAAATTCCCTTGCCAGAGTTCCTACCTATTATACTAGCTTTTATTTGGTTTTACTCGATTTTAATTACTTACTACATGAGCAACAAAGTGTTAACCATCCATCCATGAATTCCTAAATTCTCTCTCAATCCCCCTTCCCAGGTTGAATTGAACTTAAGATTTGGCTATATTCCCTATATGCATAAGCAACCAAGCACACCAAGCCTTTAAGTTTTTAATATCCTATGGTATAACAAAGCTTAATCATAAAACCCTTTAAATCCTAACCTTTAAGTACATTTTTTACTTTGGAACCTTAAGGGGGAAACTTTATGGCCCATAAGTATTATGTGGCTTATTAGTCTTCACTCCTTCCTAGGGGCTTGGGTCTTCCCTTTAAGACAAAAGTAGGGGAGTAGAAATACTCATATTGGGCTATTATGAAACACCACTCCATATGAGTTTGAAGCACTATTGCCAATTTCCCTTCCAAAAATGGGAGTTACTTTTGAGAACTTGCTTGGGTGGCATCTTTAGCATCATCTAAGTCTATGTTTACCCCCACCTAAGGCCCCTAACCCTTAGTCCTAACCTTAAGTCAGTTTGAAAGCACCATTAAAGAGTTCTCTCAAGATTAGTTCCTAAATCTCATTATCTCTATTATACTTTTGGAACCCTCTGTAGTAATTCTCTATATCATAAAATCAATTCTCCACCATCTTATAATCATTCACTCCCTTGAAGATCAATAGGAACTTTAGTTTGTACTTGGGAACTGTTTTAGGAATTAATTCTACTTTAGTTTGTTCAACTTTGTTCAATTTTATCTCAATCCCCGCCAAAGGGTCCATGCCTTTTGCATTGCACATATTTGCAATTTTTTACTTTTTCTTCTGCTTTTCATCACACTTTAATTTGCATATGAGGGTCTTTAGTAGGGCATTAATCTGTGCTAATTGTCCTTTAAGAGTATCCAATCAAGCCTTGGATGATTGAATCTTACCACCAAACTATTGTTTGGAAGTTTTTTGATTAAAGTCCTCCTTATGCAAAAATTCCTCATCCATAACTTTTTATTCGATCAAAGGCCCCATCTTTGAAAAAGGTTTTGTCTTTGCCTTGGTCCACTTACACACTCTATCTTCCACCATCTCTTAGCAATCCGCCTTTATCCTTCACTAGAATTGAGGAAAAGGCTTTGATATCAAATTTTAATTTATAAATTTTTCCTTTTTAATTTGCCAGCATACCTTGTTTATCCAACCACTATTGCCTTAGCCTTAATTTAAGTTCCTTTGCCAAGGTTCCCACCTATAGTATTAACTCCTACTTGGTTCTACTTGGTTTCAACTATTTATTACACTAATAATAATGTATTAGCCATTTATCCATGGATTCCTAAACTTTCTCCTAATCACCTTCTCTAGGATAGACTAAATTTAAGGTTTAGTTACACTCCCTATAAGCATAAATAGCCAAATACACCAAGCCTCCAAGTACTTAATATCCTATGATACAACAAGATTTAATCAAAAACCCTTTAAATCTCAAGCTTTGGGTACATCTCTTGCTTTGGGATCCCAAAGGGAAACACTATGGCCTAATAGCCCAATATGGGTGTCCTTACTCCCCCACTTCCATCTTAAAAGGAAAACTCAGGCCCATAGAAAGGAGCGAGGACCAATGAGCCACATGGTATTAAAATGGGGCATCACTCCACCTAAGTTGGGAGCACTATAGTCTATTTCCCTTTTGAGAATGGGATTGCTCTTAAGTATTTCCTTGGGTGGCCTTTTTAGCACCATTTGAGTTCATGTTCACTCCCACCTAAAGCCTCTAACCCTCAATCCCAACCTTAAGCCAGTTTGAAAGAATCACTAGAGAGTCCCTTCAAAACTGGTTTCCCCCCCTATAACACATATAATCATGGGATGAGATTTGGATAAACTATCATATTGAATCCTTGGAACTTTAAAGGATAAATAGGGGTAAAATAGCCACTAAAGGCTCTTTTATCAAGTAATTGCCCTTTCTCCAGTTGGCTTAAAAGGAGAAAAATAAAGTGTGTTACATATGGTATCAAAACAAATGGCACAGGTTCAATTCCTTTTTATTAGTGGCTACTTAAAAAATATAATATACCTTTGAATAAGGCATATTCATACCCCTAAATTTGAAATCATACGTATTGCATATGTCCTTCCTCTTATGGGGTATTCACGAATGAAAGTATCTACCATAAGATTGTAGTACGGGTAGATGATTAATTGCTTTATATGGAATAGCTAGTCTATACAATGGAAGGATTGATGTGGAAATGAAGGTATTGGTTCCCCTCGGCTCAATAAGGGTTGTTAATTAATAGTCAATGAGAACATTAATGTCTTTAGGGGGGGGGGGGGATGGTGAATATAATGTATGTGATCATGAAATGAGATTAAATATATTGTCACTATGGATCCTTAACTTTAAAGGAGAGAAATATGGTGTGCTAAACCCTCTACCCCCCCCCCCCCCCCTTTTCTCCTGGTTTCACTACACGACTTGTATTAGTATTTGGACTTGGTCTCATACTTGATTTCAGATTCGACACCATAGATCTTTGGAACTTTGGGGGATAAATTAAGATAAAATAGCCACTATAGGCAGTAATTGCCCTTTTTCCGGTTGGTATAAGGGGAAAGAGATAGGGTGTGCTACCCTTCGCACCCTGGGTTTCACCTCATGATTTGTATTAATACTCAGATTTAGTTTCGGACTCAGTCTTGGATCTGGTCTCAGATCTTAGACTCGTCTTGAACTTAGTTTTGGATTTGATCTTATCCAATGAACTCTTTATCGTTTTAGTTATGATTTTAGAGATCCTTTAGCCTATGACACCTCAGGAAGTTTGTTACTTACATTGTGCACTTATATTGGTGGAAGTGAAGAGTAACTCTAATTATCCCTAAAGAATACTTGGATTTATGCTTTTTGTTTATTTTGCATTATTTAAATCTCTCTTATTTCTATTTCTTTACTTTTACTTTTTAAGTTTTTTTTTCAATCGTCTTCATAGCAAAACAACATACTAGTGATTCTAGAGCAGCAATTGGTGTAGTTGCTCAATGCTATACAACTGTAGCTAACCAATTAAACTCAATTGATGGTTGTAACTCTTCTAATTAATCCTTATGTCTGGCTAAATTTTTTTATATAGGAATCTTAGAGATGATGTCTACTTGATGGTAATTGCCACTTATCATTCTTGGGATGAGGTTTAGTATTTGTGCTAGTTCCCCACATATTAATGAATAGCATTGTAGAGGTATAATAGTTTGAGTGCAGCTACTTGTGTGGATTCTTTAGGATATCTTCAAGCATATATTTGGACATATTGATAATTGTGACAATGCCTTTTAGCACTTGCATCATCTTTGTCAAGGGTTATTTAAGTTAATTATACAATTTGATGTTCACTTCTAGAGTCTCTTGCTTTATACAAAGTTAAATATGTCAAATCTTGTGTCATTTATGCATGCACTTGCCCCAAATACCTTTGATTTTTCAACTGGCACAATATTACTTATGCATGCACTTGCCCCAATTACCTTAACTCTTCAATTGGCATAATGCTATAAGATATCATTTTTCTTCAACTAGCACAATGCTATGAAACATTATTTCTCCCACTTTTAACTTTCTATTAGCGTTGCTGCAATGGTATAAGACATATATCTCCCACTTATAGCTTTCTGTTAGTGCTTTCACTTATAGCTTTTTGTTAGTGTTGTTGTAATGAAAGGTCTTGACATTGAGATGCTTCCTAGAAATGGAGGGACCTTGCACAAATACTTCCATTTCTTAAGTGAAAACTATATACATCTTTGCTATAGATTAGTTTATTAGTCTTATAGCCAATTAACAAAATTGGATTTAACATGTGGTGTGATTTCTGTAGCCAATCAATAAACCTGAGACCCCTCTGATACCAAATGTAAACTTAAAAGTTTAAACTTCTTAGGAGGTTATCCAACCTAGTACTATTCAAATCCAAAGATGCTTAACCTTAAGTATCCCAAGACCCTTAATCAATTAAAGAAAAGGGGTGGACTTTTATTCACAAACTCTTTCCTTTTATATTTGAACTTTTATGAATTGTTTTTTAAATTGTTTTCTTTGGTTACTTACATACATCTCTTCTATTCCTTTTCTTTATTAAATAATGTGATGATTCTAAATGTATATCTTATACTATCGATCTTCTAAAGCATTTGAAGCAAAGTCATTAGTTCACCAAATTTAATCTTGCTTCTAAATACTGATAAGTTCTGATGGCTAAAAAGAATGTTCCCAATATTACTTTTCATACACTATTTAGTTTGTACAAGTTCTTTGTGATGTCATTTAGGTTGAATAATGCTTTAATAACTTTTCAATAGATGATAGATAAGATTCTTTGTGATATACTTTGATACATTCTAAGGGGATGTAAAAAGAGCATATCCATGATATTCACAAAGTGTTGGATTGGATGTAGGAAATTAATTTAAAGTTGAAGTGGTTAAAGTGTGTATTTCGATCCAAAAATATAACTTAACTTAAGTATTACATTTTTTGTGAAGGTTTATAAGTTGATCTTAACAAACTTGTAACTATTCTAAAGTTTTTACTTCAAAGTGTGTGAATGATGTGCAATGCATCCTCTATAAAGTGTAATATCTTGATCAATTTATTGATCATCTTCTAATTACACTACACAAATGCAAGTATTGGTGAAGTTATTTATATCATCTTTTAGCAAGTTTGAGAACTATGAGTAAGTATTTACAAATCTTTAAAAGGTGTTAATGACTCCTCTAGTTTTAATGCATCTTGACTATATTTGACCTTTTATTTTATTTATGGATGTTTATGATATTAGTTTTGGGTGTATTAATATGAAAGAGCACAAGTGTACTTAATTAACATCATCCCATTGCATATATTAACTATACATTATAACCAATATAATTGAACTACTCCATAATAAGAAAGGAACGTTTAGCAATAGTTTCAAAAAGCTTCATACATATTTATATGGTTCTTGAATGTTGTTAGAGGGTGATCATACTATGGTCACCTCATTATTGAACAAAAAGAACTTGGTTAATTATACAACTTAGTGGCTTTTAAAACTTTAAATATATAATTTTAAAGTTATGAATCACTCAAGGAGTTTTATAGTTGATGGTTACACCCTTTCTTGAGTTCCTCTCCCTTCTTTGCTCTGTTTTCATGTTTCTGATGAGTTTGTATTTTAGCATCAATGGATTTTCTTTTAAAAAATTATATACAATTGGACTAGCTACAAATAGTTATTAGGATCATTCTCAACAAAGTAAATATCATCCTCAAGGCAATATTAAAAATGTAAATACCATCACATAGCTTTTGGATCTTGTATTTTCCCACATAAATGAGTAAGAGGCAAATTGTGGTTGCTCTTTCTTCTATGGAGGCTAAGTATATTAGATTTATAATTTAACTTTTTGAGCCTCATAAACTTTATTAAGAAAATGTAAATCAAACTCTGCATCTTATAAATGCTAAATATCAAGTAAAGTAATTGTGTTTTCTACATGTTTACCATGACTCTCCTATTTTATGCAAGTATATAGGATATCATAGTGTGCCATAAGTTTTTTTATTGGTTGGAGATGCAATATAGTATTATCCAGTATGTGTGTAGCTAAATTTGGTGCCAAGCTTATTACCCCCTCTCCCCCTTATACTATAAAAGGACGATTGAAGTTAATTATAATTTTCCATTCATTTGAGCTTGTGATATTTAATTTGATATTGTTAACAAGGTTGAGTTTACCTTCATAATTGCTATAAGTTGCTATTAGATTATTATTTGATAAGCATCCTTCCACTAATTCAAGCAAAGTCTACTAAATGTTTGTATCATATATAAGTGGGACAATAGCAATATTATAACTCTCATTATCATTCATTTATGAAGTACAAAGTGGATGATTTAGTGTTGGTTCATTTTCCCAATCTTACGATATATAATTGCTCTTTACTTAATGGAAGGGATTATATCAAGTGTTTTGGCAAATTGAGCTGCAAATTTATAAGGTTTGGTACAATGTTTAATAAACTGATTCTCCAGAAATTTCATGTGTACAACAATTTAAATGCTTCATGGAAAAGAATTTAGAACAAATTGCACTACTTATAAAGCCACCATTGCCTCTTTTAATGTTCCTCTAAATCCTAGCCCATCAATCTAAAGACTCTAATTGCCTTCCATCTTTCTAAGATGATATAACATTTAGGTATATGGTTATGATGTTGTATACTAGCGTAATGGTAGTTTAATAGCCATTAAATTGATTTCAATTAAGACCACTTACTCTTGTACATAAACTAGGGTTTTTGAGCATTGATTATATATATTTCTATATTCCATTTCCATGCACTAGCACCACTATAATATTAGAAAATTATTTAAAATTAGAAATTATAAATAAGAAAAGAGAAATGACCATATACTATTATTAGCATAGTTGGATTTTGATACCTGTCAGATTAGTTTTTATGTGAACCATTTTCCTATATATAAATTAGGGTAGAAAAAGCTAATTTCATTATCACTTATTCATAATCCATTTAAAGATGATTTGTGTTGGTAATAATCAATCATAAATACTAATGAGGGTCCAGTTCAAAACCACTAGTTAGCCTGATAATTAAAAATTAAATAGAAAGTATGAACAACCTAAGTTACAATATAAGTGTGGCAGGTTTCGATTAGACACAAGCTGAAATGTAAGCCTTCTCTAGCCTCTAGAATTCCTCCTTGACCTTCCCTTGCTCACTATACTTCATACTAATAGAGATAGCCAAGAACTTTTGGAGGGCTTGATTTGATTTACTTAAATCGTGAGATCTGGTACTAATTTGCACTAGGGCTAAAGTGATCTAGGGAAGTGGTTAGGCATCAAGTATATATGCTTTGCATGCTTTGAATAGGATCTTTTCATAGAAATTTGCCTCTTTGAACTTTTCTTTTTATGGACTTTTGTTCTTTTTTTATGTGCATGTGTATGACTCTTAGGTTGCTGTAAACTCCAATAACTTCAATGTTCAACCTGTAAAGAAACTTTAATGAAATCTAAACTCTTCATCTCCATTTCTAACTGCTTTTCTAGGCAAATTTGTTATTGCATAAATGGATTTTATATTAAACATAGAATTTATTTGTACAAAATAAATATCAAAAGAATTAATTTCCATAATCATTTACATAAAAAGAACACCAAAGGTTGTTACATAGTATATCAAATTATTCTAGAATGTTTCTAATAGTTCAAATAGTTATTACAGAGTGATGTTGATTAATAAATGCATATTGTTGATCAAATACATATTCTTATTTTTATTTTGTAAAATAAAATAAAGTCCCACCTGAACGTTACATTATATTATTAACCATCATCTCAATTAAAGCCATGAATATATTTAAATAAAAAGAATATTGTAATTCAGACTTAATAAGTGTTCAATTTTGTTCATTTGAGGTGAATGCTTGTGGCAAGGTAGGGGAATATAGCATCAAGCACAGATCTGGGCCGGAGCGCGGCGTAGCATAAGCCGACGCAGCGACGGATCCAGCAAGCGCAGCCACTGCTCCATGCTGCGACAGCCACGCCATGAAACATCGACTTGATGATGCCCGTACCACAGGCATTGTGCATCACCCCATTCGGTTACTCATCAGCGCTCCTGGCGCCAGATTTTTGTTCGCGACCAGCACCCCAGCTCCTGCAGCAACATCTCCAGTGCACTTCCTTGGGGACGAATTTGGGTTTGCTGCTTTGCGGCTGCGTAGCGCAGCGGCCATGATGCCAACATCACGCCAGCTTGAATTTGGTGAGGCTTGTGTGCTGGGAAAACGTGAGCTCGGCAGTCAGCTCAGCTTTTTCCTGAGAGTGACAAAGGAGGGTTCTTGCGGCATGGCTTCGTCACGGTGCGCGCCCCTGCCCCTTCTGAGCGGATGCTCATCGCTGTCACGAAGCAAGGTAAGCCTCTGGGCCTTTCATCTGTCTGCCATCTTCTGTTCCTCCAGCTCCCGTTGGATCTGCTCGCGGCTCCTGCTACGACTCACTTCCACATCCTGCACGGCCCGCGCTCCATCGGAGGTCGAGGAAGGGAGCCGATCCTGCCGTTTTGCGCTCGTCCACGAGTGGAAGCAATGGGCAAGGTTCCGGACCCTCCACGAGTGGAAGTAATGTCCGAGGCCGACAAGGTTCCGGACCCTCCACGAGTGGAAGCAATGCCCGAGGCCGACAAGGTTCCGGACGCTCCACACCGCAAGCTTCCGGACCCGCGACTGCTAAAGGAGGTCCCTGGCATCCTGGAGACTTAGAATCAGGGGTGTTGTCGCCGGATCCTATGCCGCCATGGCACACTCTGTCTGGAGGACGAGCAAAGACATGGATATCAACATCTCTCTCCAGATGAGCGAGACTGAGCGGCTCCAAAAGATGGTGGATGAAGGGCAAGATACGCACTGGGTCCTTGTGGCACTGCTATGTATCCTGTCTTCCCTTTTTTTATTTTCTCTGTCTTGTCTTTGTTGGATACGTGGTGGCCATTGCTCAACCCTAAACCAGGAGTTCCACCAGAGCAAGTTGTGGTGCTCCCTGTAATCCCCCCCGAGTCAATCTGCCTTTTTAAAACCATCAGCCTCGATTTCAACAGGCATCGCGGTCTAACCGACATCTTCAATAGTGCGCCTCTCCGTCCGAGCGCCAGCGGATCAACGACTACGTGCTGGAGTCCCTGGGAAAAATCATCCCCAACAAAGCTGTCTGTGAGCTTCAGAGGGATCTCTGGCGCGATGGAGGCTGTTGAGCCATAGGTACGGGTTTCTTTGCTTTTGTGCATTTTCCATCGAGCTCAACCACTGCTCTCAGGTAGCTTGAGGAGCACAGCGTCCTCTCTTCTCGTTTTGAAGCATGCAGAGACGTCCATCCGCACCTTTTCGTTTTGTTCCATCTTGTAGAAATGCTCCTGCGGAAATGCGCAAGTTCATTTTGCAATGTGTCCTCGTGGAACTGGAAGCGGGAGACCCATTGTGCCACTCGCGGTGGCTAAGACGCGAGGCTTCATGGACAGTTTGGCTACGACTGGAACGTCCTCCCCTCCGAGCCAGTTCGTCACCTTTGAATCTGTCAAGAGGTGCGCGGAGCCAGAGATCCCAACGTTGTTCCACTACTGCCGCTCCAAGATCCAAAACAGAGCTCAACCAAATAGGTGATGTTTTTTGAGAAGCAATTTGTTTGAGATCCACTTCTATGAATGAGTTTATGGATGTTTCATGAATGACCGAACGTCATTACGAAATTAATTTCACAGTTGTCATTTTTATTTTAAAGGTGAAAGAGAAAACCTTCAGCATCCACTAATGGGGCATTGGTACCAGAGTGGTATACATCAACAAAAAGGTGTTGTCTACCTAGTGCGAGCGTCCCACGCCTTGACAAGCTCCACCAGCGCACTCTGTTCGTCTCGGTTAGATGGTAGCACTCTAGGAAGCGCTGGCGTGGACTCACACGCGAACATCGCGTTGTAGAGAGCAAGTTCCTGCCAGAAACCACGTCAAGTCAGTCGGTAAAGGGAGAGGGAGAGGGGAGAGCCACCTTTGATCCAGCAGTAATCTTCACTTGCACGTGAATCCTTTGTTCACCCCTGCACTCCTCCTCCGGCTCCGTCCGCATGACGAACGCTTCCAGCTGCACAGAAGTCCCGAGCTTGGCCTGGACGCACAGAGGATTAGCACCAGGAAGGATCAACGTCAAGCTCACTCACCCCCTCCAAGAACTTGACGTGATATACGTGCTTGAGCCGTGGTCTACTGCGGCCGTGGCCAAAGTGCGCGGCAAAGCCATATGCAGTACACATGGCCAGCCCACAAGCTGCAGCCAAGAGCTCCCCCCCAAACACTGATCCCTGCGAGTTGAGCTGCTGAGGCTCCACCACAAAACACGTTTGGTGTCGAGTCCTCTGGATCAAGACAGCACTAGCATCATCCTTGCTTCCCGCCGCCAGCAGTTGCCGCCCCTCGTCGAGCATGCATCCCACAAGTTGCTGCCAGGCTCCAGGCGCGGCGTGATGATCGTGGTGATCATCCACATCCACGCGTCTGGCTTCAAGAGCATTCACCCGCGCTGGCTTGCCAGTTATCCTGTCGCGGGCCACGAAGACGAGGCCAGCCTCCAGGGCAGTAGCTTGGTGCTGCACAGCTTGGATATGTACGTGGAGGGAGCTGCGGCCGGCTCGTTGCACTGTGCCAATGAGCTCCACGTCCACATCGAACAGCAGCGGCTTGTGGATGACCAGGCCGTCCAAGAGTACCGTCAAGAACACAAGCGGCCTCGAGGCACCTTCGTCTCCGAGGCAATGCTGCAGCACAGCCAAGTTAGCATCCTTGGAAGAGAGATAGATATGGTGATCTCACCTTGCGGCAGACGTGCCCTCCCAGGCAATCCATATCTTTGAGCAGCCTCGCCATGCTAATCTCCTGCATGTGGTCCTGGTATTGGAGCTGGAGGAGCCTGTCCGTCGCCAAGGGGAAGTGGACGCTCACACGCCCGTCTTGCACTGATCGCTGCGGCAACGAGAGCTGGGAGGCGGCCAGCGAGTCGAGGCGAGTGAAACAACGGTCGCCTCCTTCCCCGCCACCCTCAGCAGGCCAGTTGATGAGTCCCAGCGAGTCGCGAGCTGCGGGCCTGGAAGCCAGCCACTTCCACTGCTCCACGGTCACAGGGGATACGTACAGACTGCCTGGGAACAGCGCCATCGGCATCTTCTGCTGGTAATGCTGCTGGCGCTGCCGTGGCGGCGGCGGCGGCGGCGCCGGATGACTTACTTCCTGTATGCTCCCCTCCATCGCCGCTTTAGGGCCGACCACAAAGCTGGATGGTATTCATTGAAGGGTTAGATTCGAACACTGCATGAGCACCAACACCAACAGCGATCTCTACACAATCGGCAAAGTATGTCTTTGTTCTCTTCCAAGGGGCATTTTGCTCACAAGCACTCTATCCAGGGCAACAAAGGATTTTGCTCAGCGAGTGAGCCGGAGCCACCACCACCAAGAAATATCAGGCAAGGATCAAGCTCGAGATTTTTCGTTTTCTTTCCGCTCACTGGTAACGAGCGACTCATGCTTATATCGAAGTTCAATCCGGCCAGGATCATGCCCGGCGCGCTAGCGTGAGATCTGACTGCCCGAGAGGAAGCGGAGAAAGCGGTAATGGAGGGGCAGATACCAAGGATAAAAATAAAATAAAATAAGAGGCTGGCTGTCCGACTCTAGAGACATCCAAGCCGCTCGAATGCAACTGCCTAGAATGGTTACATCCAAGCCGTCTAAATGCAGCTGTCAACGGAATATCCCTCAAAATAGGCTTATTTGAAATTTGCGTGGGGGCGAGTTTCCATGATGCTCTCAGATCCATCCGAGCTGCTGTGGATTTCGCTCACCATGCCATGTAGGGCCGCGATCATCGATGCATCCTCAGGAGCGCTGCTCAGCCGGGATTTCGGCATTGTTCTTGTCATCACCAGGGGTTCCATCCTCTCCTGGTGGGAATCTGGAAACGCAAGGCGGCTGTGGCACTCGTGGATCCGAGGGACAATCTCATGCTCCTCTCTGGTATAGCAGCGCCTCAGGTATCCAACCTCGACGCTAGAGTGAGATCTATCGCAGCAATGAGGGTGCAAGAGGGCGGGGGAGGCGTGCACATGAGCTCTATGGTCTGGCCGTGACAACCAGCAGACTCTTTCGGGGCCACACCTTTGTGTTTGATCCCCGAGACGATGTCATCGCAAGAACGTGGGAAAGTGTTGCACGCTTTGGCATTAGTGACCTGTGCGCACTCCCCACAGTGCTGATCGCGGGCATGACGTACCCCATCCCCACGGGCTCTTTGGGAACACTCAAACGTATCTTCTACGGGGGCGATGCATTCCCTGAGTGACAGGAGATCGAGTCTCACCTGGCACCCGTGCGCCTGGTACAGCAATACGGGATGACGGAGGGCGGCCAGATTTCCATGGGAACCACGGCAAACGCGGGCTACCTCCTTCCAGAACAGGGCCGTCGCTGGGTGAGGGGAGACGGCGTGGTCACTACTGTGCGTGGCAAGGATGGGTTTGCGGACACGGGGGACATCGGATTTTTCGACTCGGACAACCGGCTCCACCTAGTTGGACGTGAAAAGGACATCATCAAGGTCAAAGGCAATCAGGTTCCGTGCCAGCTGCTCGAGGCCATCGCGCTCCAGTGTCCGGGAGTCCGAGAGGTTGCAGTTGTGGGCAAACCAGAGCGAACCTACGGTCACGTTCCCGTGGCATTTGTCGACATGGATCCACCCAGGGATGCCAACGCCATCTTTGCCTTCGTCGGGAAGCTTGCACCAGAGTGGTACATGCGGATTCAAAGACGTCATCTTCGTCCCCGAGCTGCCAAGGACGCCCATCACTGCCAAAGTCAACAAAAAGGCGCTTGCAGCGATGTTCTCTACCTAGTGCGAGCCCTTTGCTCGTCTCGGTTCTAGGAAGCGCTGGAGTGGACGAACGTCGCGCTGTGGAGAGTAAGTACGTGCTCACTTGCACATGAATCCTTTGTTCAATTTCTTTTTCCTTTGCATTTTGTATGGTTTTCATACTGGCAAACCGTGTACGCTATGCGCTCAGCTCAACGCCAGGACGCTTCCCATTCAGCCTCCAAAACGCTGCGCACCTTGAGCGCCATCTCCTCGCCTCTCTCCGCAGCAGCGCCTAAGGGACAGTCTGCTGGATGGCTCATGCTCGATCTGAGAAAGATCGCGATGAATGAGAGAGCTGCGATCACAAGAAACTTGGTTGTTTTATGCCATGTTTTAATAATTCTCCTGGTGATGTTCAGGACATCGTTTAATCCAACAGGTTGTGGATGCTGCAGTGCTGCTCCGGGGAACGAACTGGTGCTGGAGCGGTAAAGATTGCTGTCGACATGGTGGACCAGCGCCTTTTTACCATTAGTTATTTTATTTTGTTGACCGTTGACATAGGTTTTTGGAGACGGAATTAGAATGTAGATAATCTAATTTTATACCTACAACCTTGACAATTAATTTTAGGTCGGTAATGATAACCACTTTATTGCTTGTGCTTAACTAAGAATACACACAAACAAGTGGGCACTTGGACTAATCATCATATAGAATATTGCTTCTCCAAGTGGAGGTCCTCCTAACATCACTCATAAATATCATATAATCATTGACTACAGCTCCACTGGGAAAAGAATTATCACAAATAGTTGGAAATTTGTTTGACTAGAATCCAGAGCTAATCCCAGTCATCATCATCTCAAGAACATGGTGTTTAGTTTCAAAGATTCCAAAGATGTGTTAATTTTTTAACTATCAAAACACAAATAATTTAGATAATAAGCACATAATAAAAAGTATAACAAAATTTTATTCTTCGCTCAAAATTTTAATTATGGAAAAATTAATTTCATACCTTTATCTTATCCTCTATAATACCTAATATTTTTTAATAGCACTATAGAATCTTTAATAATGTTTTTTCTGTTCTGTAAATACACAATGTTTTAACATGCTCTATTTGAGTGAAATATTATAATTCCAACTTCACAATGCTATAGATGGCATGGTTCTACCAACAAGGAAAATCTAATGTACTATCACCCACTTTTCTTGTAAAGGTCACTAAAAGGGTGATTCTTATGTTTTTGAATTTTTCTCAGCTTCTTTACAGCTTAGATCAAGATGCTCCACCACCTCCTAGTAGTGATCGAGAATGGTTGAGACAATCCTGTGCCACTTCTCAAGCCTCGTCTGCTATCATAATTTTCTTGTGCATCGTGGTGAGGTAGATTTTATTCCAATTTGTCAAGCTTGGACATATTTTGTCCTCACCTTATGGCAGTAACTCATCCCTATTGCCTTTTTTTCATCCTTTCTCCCTCATTGCGTTTCATATGTTTTCTTCTTCACCTGCTAAGTACCACACGCATGTTACCTGACACCATCTAACAAAAAAGTTGCGTAAAGCAGTGTCCAAGCTGTCCGATCCCTTGTTACCGATGTTGACACAGTAGGATCGGAGCGGAGAGACAGTGGGAAATCATGTGGAAACACTTGTTTTCTCTTTTCATTGTGGAACATATGTTTTTTTAGGGAAGGCAATGTGGTGCAATTTGTTCCTGATACTCTATTTTCTTTTATCTATAACAAGTCTAACTCCTCTGTTTATGTAAATTGAAACCATTACCTTATTGTCAAATGCCCAACTTGCATTTGTATTTTCCACACTATTAGACTTTCATACGCAGATCATAACCACCATTCTGGGTGATTCAACAATAGCCACACTGACAAGTAGATCTAGAACAATAGCTTGATCTCATTCAAGAGATACACAAGGCCGTCTGGAGCTAGTCCCCTTGCCACTGACTGTAAAAACATCTATCTTTATATATGATATACATTATGATTTTAATTACAGATTATTCACTTTATTTATGTTGATTCTACATCTTGATGAAGCTACTAAATTTCAAGATTATTAAGAAAGAAATTAAAAATTAGTTAAAAGTGTAACACTATCAAAAGGATCTCTAGTATAAAATATATATATGAACACTATATCAAACTATAAAACTGTAACAACGATGCATTTTATTCAATAATCTTAGCCATATAGGATTTAATAATTAGCATCAAACTTAGTATGTCTATGGTTGTTAAAATGTGCGTAGGGAAACTACTTTTATAGCCGAAAACGATCATATATGTTTTTTTATACTAGAGATCTTTTTGATAGTGTTACACTTTTAAAGCGCAATTGGCATGTCAAAAACCCTAAACCCTAAACCTGTTCTACGCGGGCAGTGAGACAAAATTTTGCTGATTTCTCTATAGTTTCTTCAAGGGCCTTGAAAGACCAGATTAACAAGAAAACCTCGCTTTTGACAAAGCTAGTCATTGTTTGCAGCTTCACCATGATTCTCGAGATCAAAAAGTTATTATTTTAGATTTAAAATAATCGCCTTGTTCATGCATTTAGCTGTTATATGTTGGTTTTCTTTCCTTTGTTGCCGGTGGTGTTCTTCCTGCTTTTCCGTTGCTATTGATAATTCCCGGTGATCCTAATGAAATGGCTGGAGATTTTCTCGCTCTGCTTGGCAACGATGCTGGTTTTGAAGTCTTGATGGTGCTCGCCGACTGGAAGGGCCTGGCAGCAGCAGTGCCATGGAAAAACAGGAGGGGCACAGTCAAGACCACAACCACATAATCTATCCTTGATATCTCCGTTTCCAGGGCAGGAGAAGCCTAGAAAAAAACTTTCGAGTGACTGCTAGAAAACTAGGAGCGTTGAGTTTATTGATCATATCAAAGCATGAGGTTTTTAGAGTGTTTCTAACAAGAAGAAGGAAGTTTCAGTTCACTTTCAATGCCTTCCTTCCACTGCTTAAGCGGCGGCCTCAAATCCTCCAGCGACGAAATCCCTTCGAGCAGCGGCAGTAGCTTGATCAAATTCTTCTCGCGCTCTTCCTCCTCCATGCTCCACTCCGAAAAGGGCACAACCGCCAAGCCATTCTCCTCATTGCCCGCAAACGCGAGTGGATTGTCGTCTATGGCCACCACTCTTCTCAAATCCTTTCCCAAAATCTCCAGCGGCTTGGTGCCCCGGACGCAAGAATCATTGTAGAGGCGGCGCGCGACATTCACTTTGAGAATGTGGTCGATGATCCGATCCGCGCGCTCTCGGTTGCCGGATGTGAACACGACGATCTCGTAGAGTTTGCTTACTCTGGCCAGGAATTCATCCAGCCCCGGCCGCTTGGTCGCCCTTCCACATACCAGCGTGTTGTCGATGTCCAGCACAAGCGTCGGCTTGGAGCTCTCCATACCGCTACCCTAAAAATTTAAACCCTAGATTCTAGGGCATATCCGTTTTTCTTCTTCCTCTTGAGAACTTTGGCAATGGCAATGGCAAAGGCGCAGGTTTTGGGAGCTGGAAAGTACGGAACCGTGTACGCCGCAGGAGAATCGATGGCGCTCAAGGTCGGAAAGGCGGGCGCGGGCTTGGATTACGAGTATTCCACTCTCGAAAAGATTTCGCTAGCTTGGAGCGCCAAACAAGATCGGGGAGTCTCGGTACCGCGGCCGCTGGGTTTTTTCGTGTCGGCAGAGAATTTCGCGACGGCGGAGGGCGGGCAGGCTTTGATCCAGGGAGAAATCGTCGCCGACAAGGATGAGCCGTGTTTTCTCATGGACCGCGTATTTCCGTTGCCTGTGCTTCTTTGGGACGCTGGCGCTGAGGGTTTGACGACTGGGCCGCCCAAGATTTGCAAGCTCTACCTCTGCGGACGCGAATTTCCGATAATGGATCCAAGCCCGCGCTCTAAGTACGGGTTCGTGGACTGGGACACGGCGGAGAGAATGGGCATGGACACGGCCGAGCTTGCGCGCAGCATGGGCGAATTCCTGGGCTTTCTTCACTTTGAAATGCTGGTGGATGGCAGGGATGTCGAATTCTACTTGGGCTCCGATGCCGCGACGACGAAATCCACGATCGCATCGCTCTTCTGCCTCGACTTCGGAGTGGTGAAATCCTTCGATGCCGGGAAGAGTGTGGATGTGGAGGTAGCCGCTACTGTCCTTGCCGGGGACGACCTTCCCCCAAACACCATCACGTATACGCCCAAGCCTGGGAGCCGGGGTTGGGAGTCCTTCCGCGAGGGTTATCTCCGTGCTGCGACAGACCAGGAGCTAGCGCGCAAGGTTCTTGAACGGGTTCTCGAGCGTTCCAAATGATTTTTAGGGTTCTAACGGACACTTAGAGGTGAGATGAGCCACTTGACACAGAAAAATTCATAGTTTCGAAACTTCGACTGGCAATGTAGAAATTGTGTATAGCTCGCTAGAAGAAATCTCCACTAATATCCGGAATGAAAAATTCATAGCTTTGGAACTTCGCGCTTTCCCGACGATTCCTGTTAACTTGCCACTGCTGGCGACGGCCCGTTTGCGTGATTTGGAGCGTTATTGTTGTTGGAGCTGCTGTTGTTGCTGTAGTAGCCTCTACCGCGACGATTTCCTCCACTTCCATAGTAGCTATTGCGTTGGTAGTAGCCACTCTGATCGTAGTACTGGCCACCACCGTTCCCTGCGTTACCACCGCCTCGGTTACCATTTGCCGGTGCGTAGTTACCGCCGCCGCGATAGCCTCTACCGCCACCACGGCCACGTCCACGAGGATAGTTAGCACCACCGCCACCGCCAACGTTACCGCCGCCGCCGCCACGGTTTCCTCTAAACTTCTGCTGGAATCCTTGTTGCGGTTGATGTTGGCGAGGAGTGGTTTCATCGGGTTGTCGTTGGTCCTCGGCTGGCTGGGCTTCCTCGTGAGGCAAGCTCTTGATTGGATTCACGTCCAGCTAGAAAAACCATAAATCTCAGCCTCTAAAACATGAAAGATGAAGCTAAACCTGAAAGGCCTCGGAATTGGCCCCGGAGCTGTCGGAGACGTTTTCGGTGGGAGCGTCGCCATTTACGTAGTGTTCCTGAGGGACCTGAAAGTTATGCGAACTATAAGCTTCCAAGGTTGAAAACTTTACCCCAAGCTCGGGTCCAAACTGTCCCACTGCGATCTCTGATGTTACAGTCTGCAGCTCAGGCGTCATGGTGAAGTACTCGGTCGCCAATATCCTGTTTAGTCTGTCTCGCAGCTCAGTGTCTATGAGAAAAACAAGAACAAAGTTAAGGAAAAACACGAAGGAAAAAACACGAGAGCCAGTGGATACATGTCACGTTGAGGATGTTGGCGTCGATGATCGCGTCCGAGTTGAGCAGCCAGTGTCTCGCATGAGCGATACAGGCCTGGAGAGCGTCCCGGTGCGATAGCGTCGTGTTTGGCGGTCGAGAAGTCATGAGCGATCCAAACGCAGCCAGGGCGTCCAAGTCGGCGTCGGTGAGATGCGAAGTGGAATCGTCGGTGACGAGATCGTAGGACAGGCACGAAACTCTCTCGTGGTACTTGACAGTCCGCATGAACGAGTGAGCCTCCCCCTGGGACTGGACGTCGAAGAGCAGCGCAAAGTAGAGGAGCTGGATGAGCTCCAGCATGAGATGCTCGTCCAGTCCAGCAACGCTGCCACTGTCAACCGGAACTTCGATCTTCTCGTTCTCCTCGGTAGCAGCAGCGGGAGTAGCAGCAGCAGCAGCGGCAAAGGCAGGATCACCACCACCACCACCAACATTGTCAGCCTCGCCACTACCAGCATTCTCCAGGGTCTCATTGCTGGCCTCCTCCGACTCGGTTCTGGCCTCCTCCAAGTTCTCGCTGGAAGCCACTCCAGAAACTTGCTCCTCCTTGGTAGCAATCCATTCCTTCTCCTTCTCGGCAATCTCCTCCCTCACCGCGACGAGCAAAGGTTGCCGGAGGCGATCATACTCCTCCATCAGCGTCAGCACCTGGACCTTGCTCTTGAGAACATCCTCCTGCTCCTTGTTGATAGCCTTGCCTTTCTCCTTGGCCTCCTCGAGCTGGACGATTCGATTGTACTTCTTCTTGAGCGCTCGCAGCCGCTTGTTCATCATCGTCAACACCGGCCCATCCTTTCCACAGCTCGAATCCTCCACACCACTTACATCTAGAGCTGCCATCTCTCTCTCTCCCTCCCCCTTTTACTTTTCCTTCTACAAACTAAGAAAAGACCTCGTTAGAATGGAAGAACACCTCACAGCTCACAGCTCCATCTCCTCTCTCGAGATTTCGCTCGCTCGCTCGCTCGCCCGCCCTAAATCGAAGACCAGACCTTCCAAACAGTAGCGAAAGCGAGGAGAATCCGCGCGCCCAGCTCGCGCCGAGAGCCGCGCCCTTGCAATGCCGCCGCTCTCGCACAGAGGATGAGGAACGCGACGGAACCCTAAAAATTTGTGACGCCCAATTTTTTGGAGGAAGGGATATACCCGAATCAGCCTAATTCGCTTAGCTCGTATGGTTATCAAAGAATATTCATCGCATCGTATTTACACAGGCAAGCCACAGGGGAAAAAATTCAAGCAAGAAATAAAAATCACGAACCTCTGTGATGTAAAACTTGAGCTTGAGCTGGGCTTGCTTCTCCCGCCAGATTTTTTTTACTCAGTTTTTTTCTCTCGGTTTTTCTTTGTTTTTCTTCTTTTTTTTGCCAGTTTTTTTTCTCCAATACATATTTTTTTCATCTTTTTTCTTTCCTATCGATTATCCTTTTTTCCCTAGTACCTGCTTTCGAGCAGCAATGGAGAGATAAATAGATCAATAGTAAGGCCTGTATCGCATGGGCCTCCGGAATCGAGGAACTTTTCTGGAGATCACAGAAGCAAGGGCGTGAGTGATAGATCGAGCAAAGGTTTGCAACTACGTACCCAAAGCCGTAAGGATATGGATAGGATGGGTAAGGCATGTAAGGCCTTCTCGGGAAGTAAGGCATATAAGGAGCTCCAAAGCCGCCACGGCCGCGGTGCTGCTTGAGTCCAGGAACATTAGTCCGCTTAGCAGCAACCTGTGAGCAATCCGAGTGAGTAAAAGGAGATACCAAAACACCGACGGAAATCCTTACCTTGATAGGCCGACCGTGAAGCTCTGATTCGTTTAGTATGAGAGCGTTCTGGACAGCTTCGACTTCCAGGAACTCGACATAGGCAAATCTGTAAGCAGAGAAACGATCATCAGCATTAGAACCGGCACAGGGAAACGTTTTTGCGAAGATTTACCCCTTGGGCTGTCCGAACTTGTCAGTTAAAATAGTAACCCGGTTAACAGTGCCACAGGATTGAAAGTGCTGTTGGACTTCCTCTGGTGTGCACGAATAATCCACCTAAGAACATACCACTCACTAAGTTCCAAGGCAACGAGAAGAGAAGAAAAGAAAACTTACGTTTCCAACATACACCGAGCGAGCATCGGCTTCTTCCTTGCTCGCTTGTTGGGCAGCAGCAGCCGGATCTACAAGCACACAAACACAAGAACACGAAATAAGCGACACAAAATCTACGAAGTTACACCAAGTGTGACCGAAAAATCTCACCTTGCCCAGCGCCCATTTCTTTCTCGACCTTGGCTTGCATATCACGCAATGCAGCGGCCTCGTCCTCCATTTCCTTGAGGCGTTTCTTCATCTCTTCCAGCTCCTGGAACAATCGCAATGAGCAATCGATTCATCCATACCCTAGGAAGGCGCTGAGCTTACCGTGGAGGTGGGATCGTCGCCGCCAGCATCGTCGCCTTGGTCGCCCTCGAGATCGCCCTCCACTTCCTCTGGAATCTCGCCGCCATAGACCTCGTGCTCGTCCTCCACTCCATGTGTCGCCTCCATTGCCCTAGCCCTTTAGCTCACTGTCTGCTTCTAGGGTTATATAAGCTACTTTACTTTCATTTGCTCTTGCATCGCAGCCGTTCATTCCCCGACACATCTACAACCGTTGGATGCTTTTGGAAGAGCCCTAAATTGCTATGGATATTGGCGCTCGTGGGAACGAGCTCATCGCTGGCGCTGCGAATCGAGGTAGGGATTACGGCCGGCGCGACCAGCGATCGCAAGCTGGAATTCGAGGCCGGAGGACGGGAATTGCTGCTAGAAAGATGAGATTGCGGCTTCTGATGGAACAGATGCACGATTCTCCTCCGAGGAAGGACGGATTTTCATCTTCCAGCACCGGCATTGGATTGGGATCTCTCGATTTGCTGCGCGGTTGCTTTCTTCGCCAGTTGGCAGCTCTAGCCACATCTATATTTCTGGTTTTCACAACGATCCCGAGCTTTCGAAGAGGGCCAAGAAGATTTCCAGAGCTCGTTCATCCGCATTTGGCTTCCATTAGAACACAGGTGCCGCGAGAAAAAAATCTGGAAGATTCTCATCGCTCACACAGGCATGCGGAGGATAGATTCTCGAGGAAGATCGAATTTCGAAACTCCAAGAACAAACTTTTCGGCGCAAGCCTGGTGGACATGACAATCCAAAGAGCTCCCGAGGATGGATCCGTGCTACAAGTCCCAAATCCTCGAAGCTGGAATTGCTGGGTATCGGATCAAGCTCACGTCCTCAGTCGCTCCACCGTCGAGCATCTCAACTCGGTTATCGATGCGTTGAAGTTCGACACTGGTGCTGAAGTTACGGTAGTGACGATCAAGAGCACCAACTTACCAGCCGAAGAGTTTACTTCCTGTCTTTATAAAAGATGGAAGATCGAAGATGAGTCTCAGGGAAGGGGTCTATTGTTCTTGCTGGTTACTTCGGAGGGGAGGCTAGAAGTAGAACTTGGCTGGAACATATCGAAACTTCTCAAAGGGGATGTTACAGTCGCGGGGAGTGTATGGGATCCAGAGAAAACTGGATGGCTGAGATCAGTTGTGAGGAACAAAGTTTTGTCGGAACTCAAGCGAGGGAAGTATGACAAGGGCGTAGTTTTTGCGGTGGAGGAAGTGGCAGAGAAAGTCTGGGAAAGTGCTGGATTTGGAGCTTCAAGCTTAGCAAGTGGAAAATGGTGGAAAGTTGTGGATCTAGCCTGCTTGAGTGTGATCCCTGTCCTCGCGTTGTTTGTGAGGCTCACAAGCATTGCTGGTGCTCCAAAAAATCAACAGGATTGCCATCCGAGAACAACTAGCCGATTCTTCAGGTTCGTCAATCTTTCGCGGTACTGTTCTTCTTTTGCTCGACACTTGATTTCCTCCTAAATAGGAACTTGGAGATTTAAACTCGTCGGCAATGAGGTGATGAGTTATTCATTCGAAGTAAGCAAACTTTACGCATTGACAACTTTGAGTCCAAGCTCACAGGCATTCCTGACAGTATGAACAACTAGCCGAATTTCCAGGTTCGTCAATCTTTCACGGTACTGTACTTCGTTTGCTCGACTGTCGATTTCCTCCTAAACAGGAACTTGGAGATCTAAAAGTGTCGACAATGAGGATCAGGTGGAATAAGCAAACTCTACTCGAAATTCTTTCGAGAAGCGCACTGACAACTGAGTCTAAGCTCACAGGCAGCAAGCTTTATCGCAATTCTTTCGAAGGAACTTTCAGAAGTTATAGGAACAGAGCTGACAAATTCGCCGTCCCGGGTCAATCGTTCCATCGATTGAGTAAATTCGTCAACAAAGAAACGATAGATACTCATGCTTTGAGCTCGCCACATCTGACTTCTACATTGAAACGATGGACTTTCGCTCGGAGACGTCGGATGAGATGCGCGGACGGTCCAGATTCGCACCATCTGGAGCACCAAAAAACAATGCGCGAAAGTCGTAAGCTCGCCATCTAACTCCTTTATTGTTGACGCTGATGTTTGGTGGTGTAGCTTGCAGGCAAGGAACTGTATTAAATCCGCAAGGCGTCGAATCGAAAGCAATCCGATCTACAGGACTCTCCTCCTCGTATTAAAATTTTGGGACGCCGAGACTTTTGGTGTTGCGTGTTGCGAGTTGCGGTATGTTTTTCCTATCTCGCGAATCGTTCTCATGGACTTGCTTGCAGGCAGGCAACAAACATTCAAAGGTTCGCGCATTGACTATAGGCGGAAAGGAGAAAAAAACACACACACAGTCTTATTAGAAGATTTATTCAAGAAGCACTCGAGAACAGCGAGGAAGAGCTGTCCATTTCTCTTTCGGTGAGGCGCCAACGATTTGTGGAAGCTCTTACACACAGGCAAGTTGTTTGATAGATTTTTTTCTCTTCTTCTCTTTCTTTATCCATCTGTTTTGTTCTTCACACGTTGCTCGTGGTTTACCGGCTGTTCTTGAGTGATTTCCCTGCTTTCTATTCTCACAAGGTCTGTTTTGTTGCTCGATTCAGGCACCCAATGCGCCGCCGTGGGCGACTGTCGCATCAAAATCGCTTCTTGGCATCGTTTTCTCGGACCCTTTAAGCAGATCTCCTCAGTGCTGCGCTTTGCGAACGCTAGGAGATCTCTCCTCTCTCAATCAAGATGATGCAAGCAGCGTCTCCTCCTCGCCCATCTCCGGCTCCTCTCCCAGCAGCAGATTCAAAGTACTCTGGAATCGTCCCAAGGCTCTACAATTCCTTCGGAGGAAACGATCGATCCTACTACGTGAAGCTGCGAAACGACGATGAAGATGTGGGCTTCCTCGGCAAGAAGAAATCCAAGAAGAAGAGGCCAGCGATTCGAATGGGCAGCAGGAGGAAGACCAGGTTTGCCGCTATGCCCAGGAAGATGAGATTTCGAATTCGTCTGGCGAGGCCCAAGATTCGTCTGGGATTTCTATCCTCTTTGCTCTCGCCCATCAAGCTCTTGAGGCGGCTCCGCGATGCCTATGTCAACATGATGCTGTCGCTGGCTTCAAAGGGGGATTTTAGCGGCGCTGTCATGGGCAACACGATGTATATCCCGAGTGGGCAGCCATATAGGGTTCCAATTGGGGGAGTCGACTCCAGGAAGGAAGATGAGATCCTGGCATACATCGATTATCTCCGGCGGAGCGGGAAGCTATTGCCGGATCCGGTGCTTGATAGATAGACTCTGTTTCTAGGGTTCTTGAAGAAGTTGTTTTACCTGCAAATGTAAATAAGACATTTAGTATCTTTAGAATATTCAAGTAAATTCTGGAATAATGTTAATCCAACGGTCAAGATTTCCCACTGCTATCGTTGGTTTAATGCTAAGTTCTTTATAAGTAATTTGCAAGATAAAACATACAGAAGCTTATCACCACAGCTCTTGAAAATATCAAAGAACATCCAATCTGCAGCCTCTTCCTCAATGTAGCTGACAAAGCAGTCTCTTCTTTTTTCCCAAAGTAAATCAGAAATCTGCTCGTTGCCCAACCCCGGGACAAAATCTGTGACAAAGTTTACTACATGACTGTAAAAACCAAGGAGATTGCACAGCTTATATGAAAGTACAAGACAGGGTTGCGATTGTAAGACTTGCACCATGCGCACCTTAAAGGGTCGATAAATGCCTTGGTCTAGAACAAATAGCAAATGGACTTATATGAAGATTGGGAGAAAGAAATCTTCATTACCTCCTAGCTCAGTACTTGAACAGAACAAGATGTTCGTTCAAAAATCTGGAGGCTGTCTTGAGAAGCTTGCTAACCTCTGGATGATCATTGTTATTTATGGCATTCAGATTGGACCCATTTGAAAAGAAAACCAAGAGATCACTATTACCAGATCTGATACCAAACATTAAAAGGACCTGCATAGACACTCAAATGCTTGCATTGAGAGATACGAATGCTATCTCAGGCTGGTTGTTGAAGCGCAAACTCCTATCGGCGGCATGTATCCTCAAAACCTGGAGTGTTGTCAAGTCTACACAAAGGTGGTGTGGACCAAAAGACCTCTCCTGATCTTCAGCTAGCAACCACACTTGAGGTGCACCTGGCTCACATCGTGGTTACTTGGATTGCTCCACATTTTGTAAGTTTGAGGCACTACCGATACCTGGGCGGTCATCACTATTCCCAAAGCTCTCACCTCTAGCATGAAGCATCCTTGGAATCCCTTTGCCTCTTGGACGCTGCTAGAAACTATGCTCGTTTTTGAGTCTACAACTTGCTTTGGCAGCAGCACATTGGTCAGGTTCCTAAAGCTCACCCAAGCAATACCAGCATGTTTGAGCCTGTTGCACACTGAGTTAAGCCCGAATGCACCCTCTTGATAAACTGTCATAAACCATGAACAAGAAAAATTTGTCATGACACCAAATTCGGACAAACAAAAATAGTTTATTACCTGGTAGTGTCTTTGGACTAAAAGTTTATAATTCACATGCATCTTCTGGACACATTACAATGCTTTTGAAGAAGTTTTGATTGAGTTCGTCCTCCCTCTGAGCATACACTTGAGTGAAAGAGAAGCACAAGTAAGAAAGTAATCTTTTCTTGTAGTTTAGTACTTACCTCCTCTAAGGATAGTTGGTAGTTATGAAGAAATGAGGCAATGATCTCTTAGTGCTGTTTCGTGTAGTCAAGATCCAATCTAAGTTTCTTAGCGGTGGCAACAATATCTCCTGCACCACTTCAAAACTACTTGGAGAGTTTGAAATTCTAGAAGCCAGATTTTCTCATTATAAATGGATTGCACACATAAGAAAAATATAGCTTACCTCTTGCATGATTCTGTAAGTTCTGCAATTTCAATAATTAGGCCTAGTGAGTATGTGAAGCATGGGTTGAGGCCTATGCACAAGAACTAGAATTTAGTTCTAGTGCCTAGGCCTCAACTAGAATTGACACTGCAGTTAAGCAGCCTTGTGTGGAGAAGAGGGCAGCAATAAGCATGAGAATTGCATGACAATCTAGCTAGTGAGGAGGTGATAGTGCTGCTACTACTGGTGGATGTGCTAGTGCAAGAAGGGGCTAGAGGCCTAGATTCCAAGTTGACAACAAGCCATGTGATAGATAAGCTTAGTTGTGGTATAAATGCTCTCAGGTTATGAGCTGAAGGGAGCTGGCAAAGAGTTTGGCTTCTGATTTTAATAAAAGGAATATTACTATATTTAGCTAATCCTGTTTTTCTTTTCAGATAATCCTTCTTAGATTATAAACTGAGCTGGAAAAATAAGGATATACCCAAAAAATAAAAGAAACAACAAGAAATAAAAAAAAATTAACATAAAAAATATAAATTGCTTTAAAATAGGTACAAGCACTAGTATATTGGATAGACCATAAAGTTGTTTTTATTAGCATAGAAAACACATTTAAAACAAATAAAATCAAGTATTATTGCATAGTACAATATATTATTTTGAAATTTCACTTTAGTTTCTGCATTTTTACTTCTTTGCTGTTTTATTCATATACTATTTACATAGCCCTAAAAAGCATGATGAGGGATTTAAATAAGTTACTTATATGATTACTTTTTGTTATGTGGTGGATAACATTCTTTATACCCCACCAATTAATTTATTTAACATAGAAATTATATTCATCACTACAAAAAAAAGTTACTTATAATTTCAAGAAAAATACATATCATTCATTTGGGTTCTTATCAGCTTTTTATATATTATCATTCACTTTCAATTGCTTGTGCTCAATTTATGATTCACACTAAATTTTTATTCACTCTTTTTTGTCTATATAATTTGTAAGGATCTTGATTTCCTTCAAAAGTTACTACACTTAATCAAATACTCATATTATTTATTGTTATTCACATTTTCCCTCATAAATTTTGATTTATAGCTTTTACTACTTACTCAATTTTAATGTTAACACTAGAAGGAAATATATAATAAATACAAAATTTAATACATGATAAAAATAAATTGTTATGTATTGCATTTTTGCAACACTTGGTTTTCATGTGTAATTTAGTATTACATACAGTTTATTATGATTGATGCAGCCAAACTCAAATAATTATGTATTAGCAAAATTTTACTACAATTTAATTTGTTTTATTTGCTAGAGAAAATGTTTTATTTATATAATTTCTCATAATATACACTTGCAACTTAAGAACCATGAAATATTAAAAACCTTCTAGCATTCAAGTGGAGTATTATTCTTATTAATGTGGTTATTACTTTTTATGAATAAAATAGTACTTGATAAATTTTTTAAATGCTTTTTATGCTGGTCTTTACACTCTCATCACTAGCAATGTCAATTACTCTTGGATCAATGAATCCACAACTAAAAAATAAAAGGAAAGGAAAAAAAGTAATAAAAGGTTTTACACTTGATATATAATGTCCTTAACAAAAGTTTTTATAATGCTTATTAAGTTAGAATTATCCTACTTATTCTACTTGCTCAAACGGTCAATAATGCTAAGCTTTTTATAAACCACTGTTTAATTTCTAGTAAATTGCAAGAGAAAAACTCTCATGGGATAGCATATAAGCTTATCACCACAGCTCTTCAAACCATCAAAGAACATCCAATCGGCAGCCTCTTTCATGTCCCTCAAAGTAGCTGACAAAGCAGCCTCTTTCCCAAGGAAATCAGAAATCTGTTTGTTGCTCAACCCTGGGACAAAAATTGTGACAAGGCTTACCATACGACTGTAAAAGCCATGGAGATTGCACAACTTACACAAAAGTACAAGACTGGGTTGCGATTGTAATACCTTAAAGGGTCGACAAATGCCTTGGTCTGGAACCAATAGCAAATGGGACACCAACTCATATGAAGATTAGACAGAACTGGGCAGTGGGTCTGGGCATACCACCTGGACCTCCACATGATGAAGCACCTAAAGAGCACATTGTGTTTTGTATTTTCCACCTGAGGCAAGTGGCAACCAAGATAAGAAAAACTTACACATCTTATACAATAGATAACAGCCTAAACATATAATAGATGTATTATCCTATGTTACAAAATCTCTGAATAAAACATTTATCAATATTAATATTACAAGTAAATTACAAAGCTTAAATTTTTTAATTAAAATGATTTTTATTCTTAAATAATCAAGCTGTTTTTAAAATATTAATAATATAAATTAAACAAAGTAATAAATCTTCAAAGCCATTGTTGTCTACAATGGTGAACTATGAACTATCTATGCAAGAAACTTTTATCGATCAAGAAATAAATAGATAATTATTCTAGTTAATAAAATTTAGCTTAATATTTTCTTTTTCTCTCTTTACACTTTATCAAAAAAAGAAACACACTTTCACTATAAATGCTATGAAGGTATAGTTTTACCTTCACATAATTCTAGTGTTCAAGCTTAAATATCATAATGATGAAAATTGTAATATATTAATGATATTATATATTAAAAACAATTTCTAGAGGCTTAGAGAAAACCCTTATGACTTACTAATGATGGTGGATTGAACTTTAGAATGGTGCTTAAGTACATCATATGAGATAATGTATCACAAGTGTAAGTCTATAATTTTTAAACTTGCTGTTTAATCATTTTAAATTTGAATGGAGTTTATTTTAAAATATAATATTAATATTAATAAATTATAAGATATAATAATTTATTTAACATTAATAATAATATATAAAACTTATTTATAATTATTTTAACGTTTCTGATAATTGTTTTAGACAATATTTTTAATAAATCATGTACATAAAAAATGATTTGCAGGATTTAAAGCCCACCAAACTTCATTAGGTGCTTTTAATGTATATGAGACTAAATTACAATCATTTTGTAAAATTAAATATGTAAAGATAAAACATTTTTTGCAGAACTTCTTTATAGACCATATAACGTCTAATTGTTTTGAATAAATTACTAAATTACCATCTTTTTGAAGTATTAATCTACAAAACCCATCAATCTTAAATGTTAATGTTTCCCATATTTTATTTGGTCCAGAATAAAGGACCATATTACAATTATAGTGAAGATACAAGATATGCTTTTTATTTGGTGATATTAGATATTCTTCAACATGAAGTACTTGATAAATTGGAAATCCACTATCAAGTATACTGAATGATATTTGACAATTTCCACTCAAAGGATTCGTTTTAATAGATTTCTTTCTGAATGATGATGTTGGTTTTCTATTCCAAACTATTACAGCATATTGTATTTCATATTGATATCTTGTAATTTGTACTGCATCTGCACCTTCTACAACCATCCTTCCATGGTATTCTTCAATCATACGATGTATTTGACGCTTTAAATTCATTCCTTTCACTTTATCATTTGAAGGTGAATTTGACTCACAGTTAGCTGTTGATTCACCGAATCGCCTTATTGCTACACAAACAACCCCTCTAGAAACAGTTACCAATTTAAAATCTGTATAATCTGATGGATATGATTCATTATTATATAATTTTCCTGCAAGCTCATAAAAACCCTGATTCATTATGTTATTTATATCTTGTTCGTTTAAGCTATGATCTTCATCATTATTTCCCCATACAATTGTTTCTTGAAAACCGGATTTTATTAGTATGAAAATACAAAAAATAAAGAACATTATTTTGAGAGAGTAAGAAAAGGTACTTACCCTTAATCTTTCATGTCTAGATTCATTTCCTTTATAATTATTTTTATTTATATTCATATATAAATTGGTTTATAAGATTTTGGCATCAAGCATACATTTTTGTCCTCTTTGTGGCATGTATTTAAAACAATTAGTAATACATTATCACGCAATACTTATATTATTTATTGTAACAAGAAAACTGTAACAAATGGCTGCTAGCAACAAAGCTTCTGAAATTTCTTGTGAATCGTGGATGGTGGCTTATCCAGCCAAGCTACTAAAAGCTTGTAGGTTTTGATTGAGTATATTATGTCTCAATGGGATTGGAGTATGATGCTATAGCCAGTATAGATTGCAAAGATCAAATTTAACTTCACTATGGGCTCATGCATAAAATGTGGGGAGAACACACACAAGGCCCACACCAAAAATCCCCTAGCAATAGGGGAGGAGGGAGTATATACCCCCTCTCCCAGAATATCCCCATGCCTTTAGAATATTATAGGGAATCTCACTTAAAATCTATGTTAATTGAGGATAGGAAAGATAAGAAGTTATAAAGTTCTAAGATCAAGGGAAAAACATATAGGAAAAACTTGATCCAAAAATTAGGAGAAACAAAGAAAAGAAAAAAAGGCAAAGAAAGCAAAGATGCAACCAAATGATAATAAAGACTAATTTGAGTTATTGCCTCAAAAGGTTTTGAGAAAAAGTAGTTTCAGCTTAGTGTTGATCATTCATAGCTAGCCTATATACTCTTCAATTGTGTTTAGAGCTATTGATTAAATGTGTTAAAGGCTTATTAATGTATGTTTAGATTTGAGTAGTTATTTTGTCCATACTTATCTATGATCCTTTATATTGTTATCTGGAGTGTTACCTTTTCCTTGGACAAATATATAATTTGATGATATGAGTGTAGTGTCTAGGTTTTATAAAGAAGAGTTAAAAAGTGATTGTTGGTTGCTTTGCAACTAGTTATTATTTGTTGAATTCATTGAGGATTGTAATTATATTACTTAGCTCTATGGTGATTTAGCGGTGAAATGCCTTTACTAGATGGTATTGTAAAGTATCGTGTCATTGGTCTTGCATGGTTTCTCCAAGTGAATATTTTGATTCTATCTCTATTGATATTATTTATTTGCATTTAGTTTGTAGTGTTGGATAATATTAAGTTTTGTGTAAGCCATAAATTTTCCAATTTGAAGCTTACCTCATCTATCCAACCACCACCACTTTAGCCTTAGTTAAGATCCCTTGCTAAAGTTCCCATTTATTGTACCAGCTCTGACTTAGTCCTATTTGGTTTTAGGTATTCATTGCTTGAGCTATAGAGTGTTATCCATCCATCCACGAATTCCTAAATTTTCTCCTAATTCCTTTCCCTAAGTTAGACTGGACTTAAGTTTGGCTACACTCCCTGTAGGCACAAGCAACCAAGCACACCAAGCCTCCAAATTTTTAACATCCCTTAGTATAACAAAATTTGATTATGAAACCTTTTAAATCCCAAACCTTGGGTACATCACTTGCTTCAGGACTCTAGGGGGAAAACACTATGGCCTAACGGCCCAGTATAGGTACCCTTACTTCCCCACTTTCATCCCAAAAGGAAGGCCCAAGCCCTTGGGAAAGCACAAGGATTAATGAACCATATAATACTCAAGTGGGGCATCACTCCACATGAGTCAGGAACATTATATTTGGTTTCCCTATTGGGAGTGGGAGTTGCTCTTGAGCACTTTCTTGGGTGGCCTCTCTAGCACTACTTGACTTCATACTCACTCCCACCCAAGACTCTTAACCCTTAGTCTCAACCTTAAGTTAATTTGGAAGCATCATTGAAGAGTCCCTTCAAGATTGGTTCCTAAATCTCACTATCCTTAATATATTTTTGGAACCCCTTGCAGCCCTCCCCCCCCTTAGAGACACATGCTTTATGCTTTCACTTTATGATTTATATTAGTATTCAAACTTGGTCTCGATCTCGGACTTAACCTCAGACTTGGTCTTGAAGTTAATATTGGATTTGATCTCGAACCCGATCTCAGACTTAGACTCAGTCTCGGACTCAGTCTCAAACCCAATCTCAGATCTTAAACTCAGTCTCAAACTCGTTCTTGGAGTCGGTCTTGGACTCAATCTAGTACTCGGTCTCAAACTTGGTTTTGGACTTGGTCTCAAACTCAATCCCAAAATCGGTCTCATCTGATGAAGTCTTTATCATTTTGGTTATGGTTTCAGGATCCTTTAGCCTATGACACCTTAGGGAGTTAGTTCCTTACAACTCCACCACCCATAGAAGAAATTTGATACCCACATCGAACATCTTTTTTTAATCCTAGACCATGTCTCTGAGGGCATCCCCCACTTAGCAATGTGCCTAAGTTAGCTTCCCCAATTAAGAGCCCATAACAATAGGATATAGATGTCCCTATACCCCTTACCTCACTAAGCCCTAATTTGGGGTTGAGACTTGATTGCTTTACTAGAGGGTTGGGACTTGAACCCAACCTTCATAGAATATGTCTGCGGAATCAACATCCCTCCGAGGAGTTGGGCATAGCCCATTAAGCTTGGTTGACTTGTTAATTAGTTTATTTTTGGCGTGCCTTTGAGTCTTAACATATGACATTACTCAATTTCATAAATGGATACTTTAATTGAACTTTACATAAGTACATAGAGTTTTACCTTGCAAAAATTCCTACACTAGATCTCGCTAGGTTCTCCTTTAATTCCTATGTTGCTTTGCAAAGTGGAAATCCTTTCCATTTCACACAGAACTCCCTCACTTCTCATCTTTGTCATTTGCTCTTGCACATATTAAGGATAACTTTGACTTTGTATTCCTCTTCCTTTTAAATAACCTTAGGTAAAGGTCTTACTTGGTCCTTGCAAAACAGATCCTTAAAATACGGTTTGAATAAGTTCATATGGAACACAAGGTGCATCTTCCCTATTTTCTAAGGAAGTGTAAGCTCTTGAGTTTGGACTTCCCGGGAGGTCACCTAGCCCAATACTATTCAAACCCAAGGACGCTTAACCCCAAATATCCCAAGACCCTTAACCGATTGGAAAAGGGGGTGCACTCTTGTTCATGGGCCCTTTGGTTGCTTACAGGAAGTTAAATGTGGTAAGCCACTGTAGCGCACATTATTTTTTTCCCCTTAAGCCAACTGGAAAAGGGGCAATTGCTTGATGAGAGAGCCCTTAGTGGCTATTTTATCCCTATTTATCCCCCAAGGTTCTAAGGATCCACGATGATAATATATCCAAATCTCATCCCATAATCACATACGCTACACTTACCCCCCCTTTAGAAATGTCAATGTCTTCATTGACTATTGACTAACAACCCCTAATCCTTTAGAAATGTCAATGTCTTCATTGACTATTGACTAACAACCCCTAATGAGCCAAAAGGAACCAGCATCTCCATTTCCGCATTTAATCTATTAATCTTTCCATTGTGTAGATCAATTATTCCATGTGAGGCAACTAGTCATCCACCCGTACCACAGTCCCATGGTGGATACCTTCGTTTGTGGATACTCCACACAAGAGGAAAGACATACGCATGGATGCCTAATACGTATGATTTCAGATTTAGGGGCAGGAATATACCTTGCTCAAGGGTATATTATATTTTTAAGTAACCACTAATCAATGGGAATTGAACTTGTGCCATTTGCTCTGATACCAACTGTAGCACACCTTATCTCTCTCCCCTTAAGCTAACTGGAAAAGGGGCAATTGCTTGATGAGAGAGCTTTTAGTGGCTATTTTATTCCCATTTATCCCCCAAGGTTCAAAGGATCCACAGTGACAGTATATCCAAATCTCATCCCATGATCACATGCGTTACAGCCATTTTGCCAATTTGAGCCTCAATTTTATAAGGCTTTGTGAATTTGCTTAAGGAACTTAAGATCAGTTCATTTTTAGGAATCCATGCATTTTATCTTTGTGTCAACTTCTAATTGATCCCACTTGGCAACGTTAGGTTCTTGGTGTTCAGCCACACCTTCCCAGCTTGGAAGTTTATATCCCAACGCTAGTCTATATATTTGGTTTGCCTTTGTTGAGCCTATTCCAAAGAATCCCTCACTAGATCCCAAATGTTGAGTCTTTCTGCCATGAATGCCTTTATTACGGGTAACTCTCCATGATACTTGACCACTCTAAGTTCCATAGGACTGTGAGACACAAAATCCCTAGGCCCCAAAGTGGAGCCAGAAGGGTGCCACGTGGTAGTGGCCGAAGCGAAAGCCAAACAAGTGTAACACATTTGGGCCAAAAGCTTCGACTTGAAAGGTCGAGAGCGGGAGTGGAACTCCTAACGAAGTGCTCGAGGAATGAGCACAAAGCGAGCAATAAGCAAGGCTTCAAAAAGGGACCCAAAAGGACCAACACATGACACGTGGAAGTGTCCGAGATGGACCCGAGATGGAGTCCGAGATGGAGTCTGAGATGGACCCGAGGTGGAGTCCGAGATGGACCCGAGATGGAGTCTGAGATGGAGTCCGAGGTGGAGTCTGAGATGGAGTCCGAGGTGGAGTCCAAGATGGGCCCGAGGTGGAGTCCGAGATGGACTCGAGATGGAGTTCGAGATGGAGTCCAAGGTGGAGTCCGAGATGGACCCGAGATGGAGTCCGAGATGGAGTCCGAGATGGACCCGAGGTGGAGTCCGAGATGGACCCGAGATGGAGTCCGAGATGGACCCGAGATGGAGTCCGAGATGGAGTCCGAGATGGACCCGAAATGGAGTCCGAAGTCGAGACCGAGACCGGGACCGAGACCGGGACCAAGACCGAGATCGAGATCGGGACCAAGACCGAGACCAAGGCCGAGGCCGAGAGCAAGCCCGAGCCCGAGTCCGAGTTTGAGTCCGAATCCGAGTCCGAGTCCGAGTCCGAGTCCGAGTCTGAGTCCGAGTCCGAGTTCGAGTCCGAGTCTGAGAGGGTGAAAGCCCAAAGCGTTCGTCTCCCAGACCCTGGGGGATTTGGTGAGCTCCAAAAGTATAGTAGGGGGAGGACTGCAGTGGAGCCAGTTTGGCCAGGAAAGGCCAGTTTGGCCCAGGAAGGCCAAACCCAGTGTTGGGTGATGAGCTGCCCACTGGGAAGTCCAAGACTAGAGTGAACACGGACCGACAAGCGGGGTAGCTTGGTGAAGTGTTCAAGAGCCGGCTCTAGTTCCCTCGGGAGATCGACTGGCCGATGCTCCCAGTCCAAGTGTGGGTGGCACTACCTACTTGGATACTTGTCGTGGCTCAACGGAACCTCGCTCTAAGCCCATGGCTAGAGCACCTAAAGGCGAAAGGCGGGGAGAGTACCTAGGTGGCTCGTGTAAGGCCATGGTGTTCCGAAATGTTGTCCCAAAGGCCCAGACTGTGGAAAGGAAGAGGGGTAGCCCTCTGGTGTGGTGACCAAGGACACAGTCACACAGTGAGGAAGTCCTAGAGGATAGTGGGACTTAGTGGTCAGGCTGGTGGGCCTTGATCCAGTGGCAGTGTTGGCGAACACAGCCAAGGACAGAAAGGGACTTGGTGGGGACCGGAACAGAGATATTGGGGAAGGCTATTCCCCAGGTCTGTAGGCATCCTAAGGATGTTAAGGAGTGGATCTGGGATGATCACTCATGGATGGATGACCCAGTCTTTGAGAGATGGGATTGGAATGTAGGTGGTGTTGGACCACCAGTGTGACCAAGGTAGATGGGCATGGCCTTAGTGCAACGGGCCGATACGTCGGTGGTACCTTAGGCTGTCGATCACGGGATCGGACATGTGGAGCACTTGGACCAAGTGCTAAGGTTGAGTGGCATGGATGCCATTCTCGGAGCTAGGAAGCCCCAAGTCCTGAGTTGGACTTATGGAGGTTGTGAATGAGACTCCTCCAAGTGGTCGGAGGTGTGGTTAAGTGACTAAAGTAGAATGGAAAAATTAATCGCTTACAAGGACCTTCAATAGCTCACTCATTGATGACTTCCCATAAACTCACCCTAATACTCAAATGTGGTGAGTTGTTATAGCACATTTTTGTAAATCCCAAATGACTTACCCAATTAGTTTGGTCTCCAGAAACATAGCATCGTAAATAATTCTCTGGCTGCCTATTCACCCTTTCTGTTTATCCATTTGTCAAGAAGTGTCATTGCTTTCAAACTCAACTCAATACCCAATATATATTTATGGGTGATAGGTTATGCTAAATTTCAACTTGGTGCAATATTGTTTTAGGAGGGTTTTCCAGAACATACTGGTGAAGATCTTATCTCGATCTAAGATAATTTCTTCTAGCCTTCCCCACACTCGAACCACTTGTTTGAAGAACAACTTTGCCACACCTTCCCCATCCATTTTTATTGTGATAGGTGTTAAATGTGTCATCTTTGAAAACCGATCCACCACTACTAATATCACATCACACCCCTCACTTGGGGGGTGTTCTGTGATGAAGTCCATTGTAAGACATTTCCATGAATGATTTGGAATTGGGTGGCTTTGTAATAAACCCCTACTAACTTTAATCACAGTTTTGACCTGTTGACATATTGGACATGTTTTTACATAGTTTTGAATGTTTTTAGCCACGTTTGGCCAGTGATACTTTCTTTTGAGTAAGCCCATCATTTTGGGCACTTCACCATGTCCCACAAGAGGTCTATCATGACACTCTTTGAAAACTACCTTCCTTAGTTCCCCTTGTGGAATATACAGCTTTATCTATTTATAATAGATGAGTTCATTGCATTTCACATAACCTATTTCCTTTTCCGTTGGTAGCTCACCTCTTTGGTGAGCATCCCACACTTCTTGGTTCTTTAGCAACACTTTTTGTGTTAGACCATCATTCTCATACACTATTCACACATCATCCTAAAAGGTTGCTGTCATGTTGATATCTCGCAATTGAACTTGGCCAAAACATTGGCCCACTGACCCTATTTTCCTCATAGGTCGGGCTATAACAAAAAGTGTTTCATTGCCATGTTATCCATGTAAACTTTGAAATGCCTCCCAACGTAGTGTTGCCACTCCTTGAGCACCTTGACCACCGCAAACAGTTTCTTCTCGTGAGCAGGCCACTTTCACTAAGCTTTGTCCAACTTCTTCGAGAAAAATGCCACTAGATAGTTGTTTTGCTTCAAAACTGTGTCTAATACAAAGTCTAAAATGTCTATTTCTACCTCAAAATCTTTACCAAAGTCTGGTAACACCAATATGGGAGCCATCCTTAACTTCCCTTTAAGGTGAACAAATGTTGCCTCGCATTCCACTGTCCATACCATCTTCCTTTTTCTTATTTAGTCCATTAAAGGTAGGGCTACTCTTGAATAATGTTTGATAAATTTTTAATAGTAATTGTATATCCCCAAAAACGCCCTTAACTCGTGTATATTCAATAGTCGTTTCCATTCCTGGATCGCTTAGACCTTTTGAGGGTCCAATTTGAGCCCATCCTTACCCACCACATGCCTGAGAAACTTTACCTTTTATTGAGCAAAGTCATATTTATTCACTTTAGTATATAGCTTGTGTTTCCTTAGTTTCTCAAACACATTTGTCAAATGTTCGACATGCTCCTATAGTGTCTTATTATAGATCAAGATGTGGTCAATGTAGATGACTACGAAATGATCTAGATAGGGTACAAAGATGCACTAAGAATATTATTGGCATATTGCACAGCCTAAAGGGCATCATTAAAAACTTAAAACTTCTATACCTTGTCTGACAAGTTTTTTTTTAACATCTTCCTATGTTACTCTAATTTGGTAGTATCCAAACTTTAGATCAATTCTCAAGAAGTATTTTGCCTTTCCTAACCTATTGAATAAGGCCTCAATCTTTGATAAAGGATATTTGTTCTTCTTTGTATATTTATTGAGCAACTGATAATCTATATATATGCATATAAAGCCATCTTTCTTTTCCACAAATAACATTAGTGCCTCATACAGCATTTTGCTTAACCTAACATGCACTTTATCCATCAACTCATCAAGTTGACACTTGAGCTCCTCGAGTTCTTTTTCAAAAAATTTAATTTTTTATTTCCAGTAATAATTTTGTGGTGTGAAACTTCATGAATTTTTATATTCAAATTTTAGCCATTAAATCCCCACATAATTTCGAATATGCAACCTCTAGATTAAGGAGCTTATTCATTAAATATCTGTGCTTCACTAGAAAAGGTAGAAAAAATATTTGGTAAGAAATAATTTATAAAAATTTTAATATACTTCAAGCACATACACATTCTCAATTATTTGAAAAACAAATCTTAAAGTATTTAGTGGAGAATTTAACTACACAATCACCTACTGAATCACCAACTCCATTGCACCAACAATAGAATGGGAGGAAGTTTTCTAGGAATTGGTGTGGTGATCAAGAGGAGCTAGACTTGGATTGGCAATTTGCAAGTAGCACCTCCCCTATGAGTTTCAGTGGCTTGTAGAACTTGTTGTGATTGCCAAAACAAAGAAATGAAGAAAGTTCTGAAATAGGATGTGCATCTAGTATGGTGAAGAAAAGTATAAGTAGGATTTTGAATGTCATCTAGCTAATAAATTTTTTTATACAGGTCACTTATAATTATATACTTTCCACATGGCAATCAACTTGGTTGGTCCGAAATAAAAAACTAAAATATTAGTCTTTGACAAGTAGTATTTATATTTCCTATGCAAAAGTGTTGCATGAAAAATAGACAAATATAAAAATAGAAATACAAAATAGATAAGTGGTTTTAACTGCTGAAAATTTTACCCTTAATTAGAATTTGTACTAAAGCTAAAATATTAATATACTAAATGCCTATTTAGGTTAAAGGTTTTAGCATGACAATTGTTAACTAACTTTAAACTTAAAGCTTAAATTTGTATCTTAGGAAATACTACTAGAGAAATCTCAATGGAGGCCTTTCTTTCTCAGAAGCTCATCTCGGAGATTTCTGGACGAGGCAGTCCCGTGCGTGGGCATCGCAAGAAAAAGAGGAGGCGATCCAAGAGGCCTTCATCAGATCATTGTATCTCAAGATGGTGCTGCTGCCGCTCCTACAGGAATTTGGGAGGGATGATCTGCCACGGCTACGTCCAGATGATGCAGGGCCTTCTCAATGTCAAGGGGAATTTGGGATTTCTCGTCATGGGCCAGCATCACGCCGCGTCGCTCAGCAATGTTCTCGTTCTTCCGCTGCGATGCCCCGATGCAATTCCGCCCAGGGCGATATCGAAGAAATCCTAGATCGATCGCGTTTAAATCTCCTTTCGCTCGCGTGAATCGATGGGAAAGATGCGTGTTCTTTGGATGTTTTGGTTTGGAAATTGAGAAACTATGTCTTCTCCGTCCATTCGCTGTTTTCATTGATCCCTCGATCGAGGAGGCAAATCTTTCGCTTCCAAATCCGATCATCAATCGATTAGCATGCGTTGTAGATCGATCACGCACTACAACGCTGACCCGATCTTTCCTTTCACTGTTCATATTATTAAGACATTCCTTCAGATCGATCCAATAGCCTGCCTGCATTGATGATCCAATCCAAAGATCCACACACTGTAGGGTCGGTGCTGTGACCTGGTAGCAAGATGATGACGAAATTGGAGTAGAATTGCCGTGATTTTGACGCGGTCTTGGGAAGAACACATGATTTCTTCCACTCGCTGGAATCGAGCCCGTCATGCGTGAGATTGAAACTTTGCTGACTCGGATTCCCGCGTCCAGGTGTGTGCCACGTCTTACACGTATCTTAGTAATCTAATACGATTCGAGCCCTAGACTCGCGCGAGGTGAGAAAGCCCTAGTGCCCGGGAGGAGGAGCTGCGCGCCGGGTGTGCGATCATGGTAAGCGCTAGCGTGGATTTGTTGAGCTGCATTTCTAGCATGTAGCAAGAGATTAGGACTGGTCTTGGCAGATTTCTTGCGGTTTCTTGCGTTTTGGCAGGATTTCTTGTGATTTCTTGTGTGAATGGGGAGTTTCTTAGGATGCGTGGAAGATAGGTTTTCATGACAGATATTTGGTCGTTCCACGTTATTTTTTCTGCGAAGTCGTGCCACATTCTAGTGTGATCTCTAAGAATTCTTTTTCTTTATAGGACGGAGCGAAGAAAGAACCTTATGACACTGGGGATGCTGCGCAAAGCACTGCAGATCTGACCGCCTTTGTAAGCTTGATTTTTTCCTTGTTCTTTTGTTTTTCCTTCTTTCACTCTTTCATTCTTTTTCTCTTTTACTCTTTCCTCTTTCACTTGTTTTTCAGGTGCAGAATCTTCTTCAGCAGATGGTAAGCCGATCTTCGCATTTTTTACTTGAAACCAACTACTAGTTTTCTGTGATATAGCAAGCAAGGTTCCAGACGATGTCCGATTCGATCATCACAAAAAATATCCTACTTTCGACGCTATTGTTTTCTTCATTGTTTCTCTCTCGCAGCATTGATCCTCCTTAACGACTGAATACTCGACGAGATGGGAAATCGCATTGACGACCTGGAGAAAAGTATAGGCGAGCTCGTCAAGGAGGTGGGAGCTGACACTCCCGCCTCAGGCAGCTCCAAGCCCAAGGCTCTACAGAGCGAGGCCTCGGAGCAATAGAGTTTCTGGTATTCTTTTTGTAAATGGCTACACGGCTGGCCAGTACCTACTTTGTTCTTAAGGTAAACGCATTTCGTGTGAAGTTCCTATGCCTCGTTGCGTTTGCCTTCCTTCTAACGCACACAGGCCTGCGAGTTTTTTTTACCGTCGGCCGTGTGTTCTTTGTTCCGGGTTCTGGTGCACCAAGATGGCCGACCATGGACTCGAAAAAGAATAGCAAGAAAGAAGAAAAGTGGCTTAAGATACGATTCCCCGAGCTGGTTTCGTTCTGCATACGTGACCGACCGAAACGTTTACCAGATTGATGAGGAGAATCATATTCTTTCCTGGCAAGGATTTAGACGAAGTGCCGCTGGTTCCTGCCGCTTCCAACAGAAAGTTCGTGATTTAACGGGGGACAAGGATGAAAACTCAAGCTCTCCAGTTTCTCTAGGCCAGTCTGAGAACTAGAAGTTACGGCTCCTTAGAGCAAACTCGAGGCCACTTGGTGCGACGATTTACGCAGTAATTTACGCAGTCCGAGATGAGACAGTGACACAGGCTGAGATTCTAAGGGACAGTGACGCTGCAGGATTAGCAGTCCGGGTATCTCTGCTAAAAGCTTTCCTTTTACCGGTTGGCTTAAGTTTGGCAGCACGACAATACTGTTCTTGGTGGCTGAAAGGGTGGTGTGAACATAAATGGCTGGCACAAGGAAGCGGCTACTGGGCTTTGAATGCACCAGGAACGTTGAGGAAGAGAAAAGGGATACAAATAACAAATGTGAGGGAGAGATTTAGACTGCAAGCACAAGCAAAGTGTGAGGGGGAGATGTGGGATGCACACTAGTCCAAGGCTGCTGCAAAGCAAAAACCAAAAGAGGGGAGCACTCTGAGCAGTGGCACGGAAAAATGGAAGTCGGGATTACTTGGTTGCTTAGCTCGAGAAAAGCAGGGCCGGGTTTCTTGTCATGAGCAGCTTTTTTTTTCCCCCCTCGGCCAACTTTTGAAGAGGCTCTTTTCGACTTGAAAATGGCGGCTTTCTTCTACTTCGTCGTTGTCGTCGTCGGCGTTGCTTGCTTCTTCCAGGCATCGGTGGTGGTTTCCGACGATCGATTCTGTGGCCAAGGCGGCGATCAAGTCAGTTATGTGCGTGCTCGAGGCTCGGAGTTCGTGCTTGATGATCGTCCGTTGTTTATCAACGGCTTCAACGCCTACTGGGTAACGTATTACTCGTTCGAGCTCGTCACACGGCCCCACGTTAGTAGCTTGTTTCGCGACGCATCGGCGCTGGGTCTCAACGTTGCGCGAGTCTGGGCCTTCAATGACGGTGGCTATCACGCTCTCCAGGCCACTCCTGGCGCCTACAATGAGGAAGCTTTCCAGGTACTAAAACTTGAGAGAAGAACTTTTCTTGTTTCTTCTTGTGAGTTTCTGATTGTTCTACATTCGCAGGGACTTGACTTTGTCATTGCGGAGGCACAAAGCTATGGTCTGATGCTGATACTCAGCTTGAGCAACAACTACAACTCCTATGGAGGAAAGCCGCAGTATGCGCAATGGGCTCGGGAGGCCGGTCACAGCGTGGAATCGGAGGACGATTTCTTCAAACATTCTGTCATCAAAGGCTACTACAAGGATTATGTGAAGGTGAGAATTCGGTTTCGCTCTTTCCCTCTTTTTTTAAAACTTTAGCGTGCAACGGGAATCTCGTTTCTCCTCTTGTCGTGTTCTTTTCGTGAGCATTTTTCTGACCAAAGTTCTGTTTTTTTTTTGTTTTCGTTTTTCCAGGCCGTGCTTACAAGAGTGAATACCATCACTGGAGTCGCGTACCGAGATGATCCGACGATTTTTGCCTGGGAGCTGATTAATGAACCGAGATGTAGCTCCGATCCCTCTGGTGACACCCTCCAGGTTAGCATTCATTCATTTTTCTATCAAGTTTTTCATTCGGTCGCTTCGTTTCTCCAATTCATGAACTTGTTCCTATCCAGGCTTGGATCGAGGAGATGTCGGCATTTGTAAAATCTCTCGACAGCAACCATATGCTCGAGGTTGGTCTCGAAGGCTTCTACTGCTCCTCGGATCTACAGAGAGCGGGTCTCGGCAGCTGGTCGAGTGATCTCGGCACCGATTTCATTCGCAACAATGCGATTCCAAGCATTGACTTTGCGACCGTGCACAGCTATCCCGACTTGTGGTAAGCAAATTCTTTCTGCAAAATCCATTTTTTTCGTTAAAACTAAGCGTGTTCAAGCTTCTAAAGCTTCTTTCTTCTTCTCAGGCTCCCAGACGAGGACTTCGAGGTCCAGCTCTCGTTCCTCGTCCAGTGGATACAGAACCACATCGAGGACGCGGCCGTGAGGCTGAACAAGCCCGTGCTCTTCGCGGAATTCGGCAAATCAAACCGGACTCGCGGGTTCGTGGTAGAACAGAGGGACAGGTTCTTCGCGGCCACGTACGAGACGATCTTCTCGTCGTTTCCGGCCGCTGCCGCGGGTGGACTGCTGTGGCAGCTGGTCACGGAGGAGATTGGAGACGCCATCGACGACGGCTACCAAATCGTCCCCAGCAGGAATCCCAGCACAGTGACTGTCATCTCCACGCAGTCGCAGAGAGTTTCCATCATGAACTCGAGGCGCTCGTGAGTTTTAGAAGTTCGTTCTTTTTTGGCATTGCAGGGAAGCACTGAAGTACCGCAGCTTTATAAAAGAGGAAGATAGGAGAGATTTTTAGTCAAGAGTGTCGCGTTCGTGCCACATCAGCACCACGTCAGAGCCACGTTTAGGCTGACGGGGCCCAATCTAGATGACGTGTAAAGCATTCCTTGCTAATAAAAGTAAAGGGGGTAAAGAAAGAAGCTATAATGTTTTTAGTTAGGTGCTAGGGAAGAACAAGGCAGTGGGTGCGCCATTGCGATCCTTCGCGTAGAGCGCGCATGGCGCTAGCAGCTTTCTAGGGTTCATCCAGATCGATTGCATTGCGGTCGGGAAAATGCTGGATCTGTGACCCCAGATCCGTCGTGTCGGGCGCTTGCCGGTGCGGGATCTCTTGGATTTCTGTGAGTGTTCCGCGGTTTTGCTTGCTTCTTTTGTGGGGAATTGATTGATTTCTGGCAGGCAGAGATCCGGTGGAGAAATGTCCGTTGCGGACGAGCATTGCTAGCTGTCGCCACAAGCAAGGTATCGTTTTTTTTTATAGAGAAGAAAGATCTGGAGTGAGAGATTTTTATCCAGGATCGCGACCATGCAGCGCCAATTGGTTTGCTTGTTGGTGGTGGGAATTGCCGGGTTTATCGTCGCTAGCGTGGAGAATTTACAGGATGTTGGATTTGATGATCAGCTTTCACGCCTCGGCGAGCTTGAGCAGGGCAATGGATTGCGGAAATTGCTGCAAGAGAAGCCGAAAGCCAAGACAAAGTCCGGAGGCAAAGCTGGTGATGGGCTTCCAGCAAAAGCTAAAGGAAGCGGTGCTGGGGAGAAGAAATCCAAGGCAGGAAGCGGTGATGGAAATCACGTCGAGGAAAAGAAAGTCCCCGCGGTTAATGACGCGATTCAGGGTGGAAAGTTGGAGGGGTCTGAGCTAAAACCAGCTGCGAAGAAGCCAGGGAAAACGAAAAAGAAAATTCTGGAGGACGAGGACGATGAAGATATCCGGTTTATGGAAGAGGAGAAGCTCCAGAGCGTTGTGAAACAAGGTGGCAAGAAAGAACAAGGTGCTAAAGTGGATGGTGGCGAAGATGTGAAAGAAGATGGCCAAGGCGAAGTTTTCAAAGTGGAGGACGAAGAACGGACTGACGCCAAGCCGGACAGCACAGTGTCTTCGAAGACGAAGGTGAAAAAGGGGAAGTCCAAGAAAGCTGGAGCGAAGAAGGCAAACGTAGACGTTGTTTTGGGCGACTCCGAGAATGTTGCCGGGGACGAGAAAGTAAGTGTAGCAGTTGAAGACGACGACGTCGCTGAACAGAAGAGCGTCGAGGAAGAGAAGAAGGAAACAAAGCGGAAGAAAAGCAACAAGAAGGCACCTGAGGTCGATGACACGGAGGAAACTTCCGACAGTGCGGATGCGGATCAGAAGAAAGGAGTGGAAGTCGAAGTCATTCCTGACGAATTGGACGACGTCAAGGTACTGGAGGAGGAAATCCCGAAGAAGGAAGTAAAGAAGGAAATCCCGAAGAAAACCGAGAAGAAGGATCAAGTCCTTGCTGAGAAACAGGAGGAGGAGCAGAACAGCAAGCCTCCTACGAAGATCAGCAAGAAAGAAAAGGAGATGCCAAAGACCAAGCCAAAGACCACCAAGGAAAAGCCAAAGCTAGACAAGTCCAGTCCCACGAAGGCAAAGAAGAATAGCGGCGAGTCCACGAAGAAGAGCACAGAAGTGAAGAAGAAGGAGGAAGTGACGAAGGACGAGAAGCTGGAAGTGCCAAAGACAACGACGACGACGACGACGACGGTAGTAAACTTTCCAGAGGAAGACTTGCACACCGACGCTTTCGACTTCCAGGACGAGTTGCCGGACGAGGAGGACATCGACTTGCTCTCGCAAATCTCCGACCTCCCGACGAAGATCCAGCAGACTGCAGGCAACGTCGCGGACACTCTCCGCCCCAGCTTGTCCAAGCTCTCCGAGACGTCCAAGACGTACTTCTCCCAGGCCAACCAGCAGATGACCGAGAGCTTCACTCCGATCATGGGCCACCAAGCGGCACCGGTGGTGGCCTCCCTCATCTCCTACGCGTTCTTACTCGCTCCTCTCATCGTGGTGATCTACATGCTCGAGCGCATCCGTGCCACTCTCTCGCTCGCCAAAGTTCTCTTCTTCGTCAACCTCTACCTGGGAGCCTACTTCCTCACGCTGGTGCTCGCGACTTTCGCCCTCCAGAGCGAGCCCATGGCCTTCTTCTTCCGGCACTCGCGCTCTAGCTGCGTCTTCCTCCAGCTCCTCCAGGCGCTCGGCTACATGCTCTACCTCTTGCTCTACACCGTGGCGATCATGAAGTCCTTCTCCTACGGCGGGGTCTTGGAGAGGATGACCACGGTGTTCCAGTGGGTGATCGTGGCGCTGTTCGGCCTCCATTACTACGTGACCGTGTTCCATCGAGCCATGGCCATGAAGGTCCCTCGGACGACTTGGAAGGTCTATCTGGTATACACGGCAGCGTTTTCGGTGCTGGCTCTCTTTGCCAGAGCCAAGATCGAGCCGATCAAGAAGGAGTACTACTACACGCCGGTAGACGATTCCGAGGAGGCTAGTCCCATTGACAAGAGGAGCTAAGCAAGCGAAAGAGGTAAAAAACCATCTTTTCTCAAGACAATGGGTGGACTAAACTTTGTTATCTCTTTGTCTTTGCAGTTTTAGATGAATAAGAAGAGATAAGAGATGCGTAACGTAATGTTAATACACGAGAATTTGAAGTGAAGCTCCCCCACTCCATCAGTGATAAGTTTTGCGTGTTTGCATTTTCTAGCTGCCAGGTTATTTATCTATCAGATGGAACTTAACTTTGCTTTGACTCTAGCAGAGATCGTGCTTTGCGGATCAATCTAAATGGCTTTCCGGGATTTGCAGTGAGAGCTCTCTCGCAAGCGTGTCTGTCCAGCTCCTTGGGAAAGGCGAGAGAGACTTAACGAGAGAAGCAAAGCTGGCCAAACCGAAAGGGACTGCTTAAAGTCTCACTGGCCGGTGGACGAGGAGCCACAAGTTGCTGCAAACTAGAGGACGGACACTAATAGCAAACTTCCAAACAAGCCATTCAATCGCAAAACAAAGACGTGAAAACGAAACGAAACAAAGAAGAAAACACTCTCAAAGTTTAGACAAAGAGAACAACGTTATCATACAAATCCTTGACTACTGTCAATCCATCCAAACTTCCAAAAGCCTGCTATGCATGCCTCGAGGAGTGATTGCTCTGAAAGACGAATCCCCGGATGGATGAATCGATCACTCTCTCCTCCCGCCAAGGTGGTGATGGTGGTGGTGGAGGTGGTGATGGAAATGCTCGTGCCTGTGATGGTAGAGCTCATCTCCATCGCCCTCCTCGTCCCGGAACTTGAGAAGATGACCATCGGCATCGTCCACTCGACCCTCCACCACCGGAGACGGATTAAACGTGAGGAGCTGCGAGAACTTGGAGCTAATCGCGTTGTTGTTGTCGCTCTTGTCACTGCTGATGCTGCTGTTGCTGACGAGATTGCTGCTAGTGCTGCTCAGGCTGCTGCTGGCCGACTTGGATTTCTTGAAAGTCCGCTTGGTGGCGACGTCGTCCTCGGAGAGGCAGAGCACCGGAGCCGGGATGAATCGGCTCAGCCTCGCCGCCAGAGCTTCCCTGTACTTCCTTCCTCCGCCACCGCCGCCACCGCCGCTCTTGCAATTCTGCGAGGAGCAGCTGAGCGAGACGAGGTTCCTGTTGGTGGTGATGGACGCGGCGGAGGCCTCCTTGAGCGCCTTGTCCAGCTCCTTGGCCACCGAGAGGAGCTCGAACGAGTCGAAGAGCGACTGGTTTGGATCCCACTTCTGGTGCGCCTTGACGATGGTGTCCCCCGCCGTGTAGCTGCCATTCACTCGCAGAGCCTCGGCTTTGAAGCGGGACGTTCGCTGCACCACCACCATGGCTCTGTTCCTCACGTCCTCTGGACTGCCATTGCTGTAGTTGCCTCCGCCGCGCTGGTACCATGCCCAGGCAGCTGCCTTGCTTCGCGGACTGATCTTCTCGTCGTCGATGTTGGTGTTATTGCCGCTGCTGCTGTTGCTGCTGTTTGAATTCTCGTCCTGTGATGCCTGCTTGAAAATGTGATCCGTTTCTTGCCTGGCTTTCGCTAGCGCGGCTCCAAAGTCCGTCACGGGCTTCTTCTTCGCGGAGGACTTCTTCTTCCTCAATCCCATCGCGAGATGGATTCAATTCCCACCTGTCAAGGCTTGCAATGAGATCTCTCAGTACACAGCGAAACTTCTTACCGTGGAGAGAGGAGAGAGGCGGAGATTTTCTAGCGTATAATATGTGGAGCAACTATCTCCGTAGCGGATGTGGCTGCTGATTAATCCAGAAAAGGAAAAACGGAAGAGTCACGGAAATTGGAAATGAAAGACCCACCAAACCATGGACGCAGTCGGGTACCAGACATGGTCGCTTTGATTTTACGAGCGCGGCCCACTTTATTTGCATGGCTCCGTCCGAATCCGACAAAATTCTCGCGTTCCTTTGATAGGCTAAGTTGCTCCAAACAACAAGTTCCGCGGCTCGCAACAAGATGACAAGCAGTTGCGTCCACGGAAGCCTGCGAGAGAGAGAGAGAGAGAGAGCATGCGTGAAATCAGAGAAAAGCTGGCTTTTGCAGCGCTCGTAAATAGAGAAAAATCTTTGAATCCTTCAGCCTCACATTTTTACCTGTCTGAATCGCCTCGCATCGCCTGGTCCGCGTGCCAGAGTGTTGTAAACATCATCACCAGACAAATTTAAAAAACTCTGCAAATTTAATGCTCGGGCCGCTGCGTAGCAAGAAAAAGTTAAGGCACTGATGAATGAGGATGATAACCAAATTAAGTATGGTATGACAGTACTCGAACTTACAGCAGTAGTACCATGCGGAGCGCGCAAGATATTTTTCGTACGTCGTTCGTTGGTTTCGATCGAGCGATCTCCAGCATTTGGAATCTGCAGCAGCATCACTGCTCTCCATTTAGTAAAAAGAAAAGAACAAAAGTAAAATTCTAAGGCTTCTATGAGAACACATCACCTGTGTTTCACTTCACGAGCTTCCGTCGAAGTCCAGGAAGATTCGAGTTTGGTGAAGCGATACTGAAGAAGGGCCAAAGTCTAGTCTCCTCTCCTGCAGCCACAACAACTTATGATTGGTTATAAAATACAAAGTCAGTATCTCACCACGTCTGCTCACCACGAGAAGACGATGATCATCAGCTAAGGACAGCGTGCCTCGTTAGCTTGAGCGCTCCAGCAAAGATTGGCCATCAGATTGTAAGCCGCGTCGATTTTCTCGTTGTTTCCAAGCTGAAGCACAGCATCAAACGCGACCCTCCCTATGGCCAAGTTCCTCCACTTCCAGCACGAAGTGAGAAGGGTCATCCAGATCACGGCGTCCACTCTGGTCGGAATGGACTTCACCACCTCCAGTGCAGCGGTTAGCTTGTTGGCCCGTCCGAGCATGTCAACCACGCAAGTGTAATGCTCTACGTCTGGAGGAATACCGAATGTGTGTTCCATCGACTGGAAAAACTCTCGGCCCCTTTCAACCAGACCAGCGTGACTACAGCCCGTGAGCACGCAGTTCAAGGTGATGCCATCGGCTTTGAAGCTTTCGTCCTGCATTATCTGAAAGACCTTGAAGACCTGTTTAGCATCGCCTTGCCGACCAAAACCAACCAAAAGCGCGTTCCAAGCTCCCACCTGTAAGTCCTCAGTCGGTATAAGATCGAAGGCCTGCTGAGCTTCAATCATGCTCCCACATTTTCCGTAGACGTCCACCAGAGAGTTTAGGAGAATTCCCCCGTTCCTGTCCAGTCCGTGTAGCCTGACGATATCGCCGTGAACTGCTTTAGCTGCTTTCGCGTCTGCGAGAGCGGCACATGCTTTGAGTGCCGTGACGAATGTTGACGCATCTGGTTGGCAGCCCGTATGCCCCATCACCGACGAATAAAAATGCAGAGCTAGCTCAGCTTCACCGTTGTCAACATACCCCAGCATCAAAACGTTCCATAAAACTGTGTCGGGCTTGCGAATCTTGTCGAAAACGCTGCGAGCATCGGCCAGACTGCCACAAGTCGCGTACATGTTCACAAGGCTGCTGGCTACGAAACTGTCGACGTCACAAAGGCTTGCCGATGCTTCGGCGTGTATCTGAAAGCCCCTGTTTAGAGCCTCGGACTTGACAAGCTTTCTGCGACCCTCAACTTTCTGGCCCGTTTCTTTTGTTGCCAGTCCTGTACAGGCCTTAACAGCAGCAACAATAGTGCGAGCATTCGGCTGGCCACCATGATCTTTCATCTGCTCAAATAACTCCAGGCCCAGCTGTTCTTCCCCAGCCTCTACGTATCCGAGTATCAACGCAGTCCATGAAACAACACCACGATATAGCATTCTGTCGAACACACCACGAGCATCCCACATGCTTCCACATTTTGCGTAAGCATCTACCAGAGTATTCTGGACGTAGATATCTGTGTCATACCCCCTGTTCCTCGCGCGAGAGTGTATAGCCATCACTTTTTCTAAACTTGAATTCTTCACAACCTGTCCCCCAACCGAGCTTCCTGTTTCCTTTCCTGTTAGACCAGCACACGCCTTGAGAGCAGCTACGTAAGTTCTCGAGTCCGGAGTAAAGCCTTCGGTTTCCATCCGTGAGAAGAGCTCTAAAGCCAGATGGCCTTCACCGTTTTCCGCATAGCCAAGTAGCAGCGCGTTCCATGACACTGCTGTTTTACTCTGCATCCTGTCAAAGACCCTGCTTGCATCCACAAGGCTGCCACACTTCGCGTACATGTCAATCAAAGTGCTTCCCAGCAAAAGATCCGAGTCCATACCTGCTTTTGTAGCTTGCCAGTGAAGAGCTCTTCCTTTCTCCAAGTTCTTGAGCTTGAGAAACTTCCCTTCGTCGTTGGCTGCCACACTGCTACAGGCCTTCAACGCAGCAGTGTAAGTGAGAGCATTTGGAGCACAGCCTCTCTGCTGCATTTCGGAGAACACCAGCAAAGCCAGGCTCCCTTCACCGCTTTGTACGTAGCCGAGGATCAACGAGTTCCACGAAACAACGCTGTGGCAAGGCATCAAGTCGAACACCCTGTGAGCATCCTCCAGGCTCCCACACTTCGCATACATGTCAACCAAAGAAGTCGAGATAAACACGTCTCCACAGCGCAAAACTCTAGAATGCACAGACATACCTCTCTTGAGCGATGTGGTCTTCTTCACCACCGAAGAAAAACTCTCGCCATCTTCCTTCTCGGCCAAGCAAGAACACGCCTTGATCGCGGCAACTAGAGTCCAGGCATCCGGCTCACAGTCCATGCACGACGAGAAGATCTCCAAGCCCAGCTCTGGATCACCATTCTCGACGTAGCCCATCAAGAGGACGTTCCAAGAGACCACCGTGCGAGCTCCCATGGCGTCGAAAACACTCCTGGCATCCACCATGCTCCAGCACTTCGCGTACATATCCACCAGTGTGTTCTCCACGTAGATACCAGCCAAGAATCCTCTTCTCAGTGCCTCGGCGTGGAGAGCCTTCCCCTTTCTAAGATCCCTGGCGCTACTGCAAGCCCGGAGCTCGCAAATAAATCTCGACCTGGATCTATTGCCACTGGAAATCCTCGCAATCGATGCTTCTTCTTCACTGTTGCTCCAAATCTTTGCGATTTCTTTATTCACAGATGCTTCTTCTTCCCGATTCTTCAATGGAGCCGCGATCGCGATCGATTCTTGGCTAGTTCCCGATCCTTTTGCCGCGATGGAGGAGCTGAGCGATCGAAATCCAGCGCTGGAGTGTCGCTTGGACCTACATTTGCTCCAGGGAACCATAAACCCTGGAGAATCCTTCTTGATTCCTGGATCCTTTCCTTCACTGCTTACCGATCTTTCTGCCTCGATCTATGCGCGACAGCGGCCCAAGAGTGAGGAAATATTTTAGGGTTTATGCGAAGAGATGGCCGCATTGTCTAGCCCAGCGGCTTTTCGCGGGAGGCGGCTGGAATCCTCGTCCACAGCGCAGGCGCACAGCTCCAAGAAGGATCAGGTACGCGTTCCTCGCAAGCGCGGCTGCTCGAATGGAATCGCCGCAAAGAAAGACGCCAGCGAGAGATTTCCATCGCGATCGGGCAAGCGCCCCAAGTGGGAGCTGTTTGGAGGCGCTGCAGCTGTTCTTGGCGGTAGCAGCATTGCGGCTTTCGGATTATCCAAGCTGGGATTCGGCTCTGGTTCCTCGGATTTTGGAAATCCCGAGATAGGAAGTGGAGGAAGTGGAGGAGCAAGGAATAGCGGTCGTGGCGGTGGTCGTGGCGGTGGCGGCGGTGGCAGTAGAGGGAACGAAGCCACTCTTCACAGGCCTGTGCTTGGCGAAAACAAAGAAGAAGATAGCAAAGAAGAACGAGGAAAGGGTCTCGTGGAAGAGGTTGCGTCTTCGGTAATCGAGCAATTGTCTCGCAGCGACAATCTTGCGAAAGCTTCCGAGGTATGATCTTTCTTCTTTTTGTTCCTGGAACTCATCTTTTTTCTTTCTTTCCAGACTGGAGCACTCAAGAGACTCCAAAAGGAAGCATTCACGGATATTATGAAGCTGCGTGAAAAGTTTGAGAAGCTCGAGCTCGGCCTGTCTACGAAGGATTTTTCGAGTGGTCTTGAAAGAACAACGATCAAAGGCAGGGTGGCTGCAGGAGGAGCTTTCGTGCTCATGCAGGATTCAAGTAGCTACAACTCACGCTCGGCATTGGAGCAGTCTGGGCTCCCAGCCGGGCTCGAGGCAGAGTTTACTTTCCAGACGGCTTTTCGGGACGACAATGATCTACTGACGACGAAATGTGTGTCCGGGGATGGTGGCTTCGGTACTAGTGGCCTTGGAGGACCAATTCGACTTGCGAAGATTTCTTACGCAACAAAAGTTACGGACGAGACGAAGTTTTCTTTGGTTCCTCTGGGTGCTCAAGCTACGGACATGACAGAAGTTGTGAATCCTCTCCAGGTAAAGCACAGATTTTCTTTGAGGCTAACATTTTATGGTTTTTGGTGTTCAAGGGCGAGGCACTGACAAAGTTTACGAGCTCTGGTCCTTCTCTCTTCAGCCACTGCAAAGGCTCCGCAATCGGTGCAACTTACAGGAGCTCAAACACGCTCGCCTCTCTGTCAGAGTACATCTCCGGCTGGGGCGATTCGAACGGACTTCTCTGCCTGAGTACGCTCGCGCAGTTTATCCATCAGCCGACCGAGCAGCTAGCGCTCTCTCTCTCCGCGCTCAACCGCTTCTGGCCGAGTCCACCACTGCCGTCGGCAACTGGTTTACACTGGAGCGAGATGAAGCCTTTCGTCCTCTCAAAGTCCCTGCGCTCATCGGGTGTAGATACAATGAGAACGTCAGGCTCAAGCTCCGTTTCTCAAGCGCTCAGCAACGGAGATAGGTGGAGTTTAGAGGCTCCGGCATACGAACCGAAAGGCACTGCGATGCAAGCGTTTGCCATGTCGGGAGAGATGGACCTTGGCGGAGGTGCTTGTCTCGGAGGCTGGCTACAGATGGAAAGAGGCGACTGGTTACAGGATGACGATCAGAAAAAGCTGGTGTGGTCTCTAAGTCTGGCACAGGAGGCGTCAGTGGACAGTGTGGGCTGGGGAGTCAGTCTCGGACGATCGAGACGAGATTTCTGGAGCTCCCTCAAGGACGAGGAGTCGGATGTCATAGGAAGGCAGGCCGAGGTGTCGTCTACGCAGTTCCAAGTGGAAGCGTTTCTGAAGTATGACTTTGGACAACGATTTACGCTCCAGCCCGGGTTGTTGTATGTCCTCAACAAACAATGCCAGACACCGGCTTTGATGGTCAAGGGTGAGTGGAAGCTGTGACGAAGAACAAGGTTATTTTCTTTATTTCTTTCTTTCTTTCTTTCGTTTTTTTCCTTTTGAACGTCCCGATCAACGCCACCGTCGGAAAGACGAACAAGAGTTTACTTTTGCAAGCTCCACGAGGTACGTAGGAGCTTGAAGTTTTGTTTCTTTGGCATTTGACCTTTATATCTCTGGTGTCTCTGCAGTAAGTAAACAAGAGATCTCTTCCTATAGCTTGTGCGTACTGAACTCTAGCGCCGCCTGAGGAGAAGTTTTTGAGACATGAATCGCAAGGTTTTGTCACTTTTTTTTTTTTTTTTGCTTCTAAATTCTGAGATTTCTAGATTCAGTCTTGGAATGACGCTGTGTGGCCAAGCTCAGGTGCGAAGAAAGAAAAGAATTACTTATTTCGAGTTTGTCAATCGCCAACTTCTTTCTTTTTTTTTTTTTCTTTCAGGCGCGTTTTTTGCTTCAAATTTTTGGAAAGACTCTCTTTTATAGAATAAAAAGAGCCAACTTTTGGAGATGGACTCTGGTTTTTAGGGCTCCTCGCGATGGCTGCTCCTGGGTCGTTGCTGCTTTCCCGTCTCATGGGAAGGGAAAGCAACGACCAAACTGATGAAACAGATGCCCGCATTTTCATCTCTGGAACTTCTCTCAAGGTGTCTAATCCTCCTCTCAGCTCCGATGGTAAGATTTTCTACTCTTTTTGTTTCCTTTCCCGATTAACCCTGCATTGTTTTTATTTTGTTTGCAGGTTGTAGCGAGCTGTTGCAAGCAGTGGAAAAGAGCCAAACTGTGATCACGGAGATCGATCTTTCCGGTATTTGTTCGTGTGATAGAAACTCTATCTTCTACTCTTATTTTCCTCTTCTTTTACAAGGATGCAATATCAGCAAAGCAGATGAGCTAGCAGAACTTATCAGAAGCTGTGAACACCTCCAAAGGTTTGCATCTATGATTTAGATTCTATCTTTCTTTCAAATTTAATGTACGTATGTAGACTCCTGCTGGAAGGTAACAGCATCGGATTAGCTCGCACCGGGATATTATCTCTAACATCGGCTATTGCTCTCAGCTCCACTCTCACGGAGGTAATTCTTCTGCTTGTCGTTCCCCCTTATTATTTCTGCTTCTGTTTTCTTCATAAGCTGGATCTGCGAAACAACAGAATAGGGCCGTCTTTCGCTGCTGCTTTGGCAAATGCTCTTCGTGGGACTCGTTCCCTCTGCTTCATAGGTACCTAAGGTTTTTCTCCTTTGTGGATTTTTCCGCGCCGAGACTATATTACTTGCAGACCTTAGATGGAATTCTTTAGGTCCCAGTGGTGCTGCAGCTTTTATCAACTTGCTTCAAAAGAATCCGATTCTAGCTGGGATCCAACTTGCTGGCAACGGAATCCCTCAGAAACTTTTGTCAGAGATTGGTAAGTTCCTCAAAGAGACTGTTCGAGATTTGTTTTATTTGGTTGTTTTAGATAAACTTGTTGAGGATAATCGTGCCAACTGTGTGACACCTCAAGTTCGAGCTCACGTACCACACCCGCTTGAGGTTAGCAATACCATTCATTTCACATTAAGCTTAAGCTATAATTGTTTAGGAGGAATTCAAGTGGGAGAACCGAGAAGGCATGAAAGCAATTTATTCGGGACGAATTGCTGCAATGGTGGAAGAGATAAACAACCTGAAATCTCATGTGGTGCGTGTTTTTATGTTCTCTAATTTTATGGAAATCGGCGGTCAAACTACACAGGACTTGTTGAAAAAAGAAAAGGAAGATACAAAGCTGGAAGTGTTGGAAGCTGAAAACCACGTCAAGGTTCTTCACAGACTTTCTAGCTCAACTTGATATGCTAACAGATTCATTCCAGGCTCTTAAGCTTGAGCTTACAGAGGAAGCACTCTTGAGAAAGTACGCCGACAAGGAAGCGAATCAAGTGAAGGAAGAGTTATACGCTACACAACAAGTACGGGATCATAACCTCTTCTCCTTTGTTTGTTACTTATTTGTAGTAATTCAGAAACTCGCTCGTGCTGAGGAAAAGCTAGCTGAAGATGCTCGAGTTGCCAGTAGCACTGCAGAAGCGCACAATGTGAGTAGGATGATTTCTTCCTCGTTTTTTTATTTATTTCTTTTGCTTCTTTTTCTTGTTATTGGTTAATCTGTTTACAGGCTGCTCTTGCAGAAGCTGGAAAAAGGGTGAAGGCTGCAGAAGAAAGATATGACGCAGTAGTATCAGAAAATATTTCTTTGAAAGATCAGGTTCATTTGTCCTATTCTGAAGTGAGTTTTGAAGCATTTTGAACTTTTCGCAGATTGCATGCAACAAAAACGAGCACTTGATGCAGCTCCGGTCAGTTCAGGGTAAGCAATTGGTGGTGGGCAACTCTAACACTCTTGGACTTCTACAGAAAATGCTGCTACCGAACAGCACAACGCCATGTCTAATGTCAAGAGGCTCGACTTTGAGCACAGAGCGAGCATCGAAGCACACGCAAAAGAGGTGTTTCTTTAAGCTATAAATTTATGGGAACCAAAACATTTCTATGGAAGGTTATGAGGATGCAAGCGGAATTTGAGGCAGAGATTAAACGCGTCAATGGAGAGAAGGAAGCTGCGCTACGAGTGGGTGTTCGAAATTTTTATAAAGTTCCAACTTTTGCTGCTGTTCTTATTAACAGGAAGTTGAGGCGTTGAAATCGATGACCTCGGCCCTTGAAATGCAATTTGCAGCAAAGGAGAAGGCCCTCCAACTGGAAAAGGTACCAAATTTTCCTCGCTTTCTTTTCTTGACATAATACCTCTCGCTTCAGGAGCAAACAGAGCAAGTTTTGCAGGCCCGGGTGGCAAACGTAAAATCTGAAATGGAATCGCTGCAGGTAGCGTAAAATTTTTATCCAAGATGGCTTGTTTAGTTCTAGCGCTGCAGGCTGAACTTGACAATATGCGAAGAGAAGTTTCAAAGGCCAGAAAGGTGGCTTTAGTTTCCTACGTGGTTATTATTTTTCATATGTATGGGTTTTTGTCCAGAAACATACCTCTGAAATCGAAGAGTACGAGACAAAGATCGCTCAAAGCAGAACTTTGCAGCATCGCATGGAGCTGGCCAAGTCCGACTTGGAAGAGAGAATTTTCGCACTCACCAGTGACAAGGCATGGACGAAGTATTTTCTCATGGTCACAAAATTTTATTTTTTCTCTTTCTCTTTCCAGGTCCAGCTAGAGGAAAAAAGTAAGCTAGCAGAGGACAGAGAAAGGCTTTTGGAGAAGAAAATGGAGCTTGAAAAGCTCAAGTATGCAGAGCAGACTTCCGGAGAGATTTCTAGAGTAAGTCAGGGAAACATCTTGTGAAAGTTTGATGATCAAATCCACTTTTCAGCATATAGAAGAGAAACGACGCATCGACGGAGAGCTACAGAGTGCAAGGATCCAACTCCACAACATGCGGAATTCTCTTGAAGAGGTTTAAAGCTCTTGTTTCCAAAATGATCTAACATCGTTTCACGTTTTTTTCTGTTCAGCTGCAAGCCGAGCAGGAACGAAGGAAAGTAGAGGTGGAAAAACGCGTCCTGGGTGTGGAAACGCAATTTATCGATTGCATCCGTCAACAGTTTGCTGGCCTGAGAAACTCCCAGTCACATAGGTATGTGTTAAGCAGCAATGGTTTCAGTTAGTTTCTATTGTCCCAGGATCGAAGCTTATGGTAACTTATGATCTTGGCAAACCTCCACGGCTCTGCCCAACGCTTGCAGCGATCATAACTCTCCTCGAGCATGGGATTGACGGCGTAGCACTCCTCGGTGGTCGTCCCAGCTTATGTACTCTTGTGGCTCTATATGGCACGCTAATGCTATCCGGGTGTAGTCCGCGGAAGGGACTGATGATTCCATTTTAGTTTAGAGGACATTTATAGAAAATTCCATACAGTTCTAAGGTTTTCAACTTAGCATACCATTGGTATCAAACAATGTAAAATATTATATTTGAACCTTTAAGTGATTTTAATGCTTTTTTCTTCCAATATCCATTACTAGGTTTCCTAGATTAAAATCCATTTCTTCTCTAAACAATTCTTCTCCAGATAAATTTGCTTGTCTGTATGGTGTATGGGATGTTCTTCATAGCTTACTTAATCTGCTCAAATTTTGATGAAGCCAAGGTGCCTGAGAAACTTACATGGTAAGAGGGTTGACAATGTTGCGGCTCGATTTCTCATGGTGATACTCTCTCCTGTCTTTCATTTGTCTGCTGCTAAGAGCTAATTCAATCATATCTGCAAACAGTGCTATTTGGAGTTGATCCACCTATCCGAGTCAATATCTCCCACCCCAGTTATACTTCCTTCCCATATATCTAGAGCAAACTATTGTTGATCAATGTGTCATATGGAAAAGTGACAGCTTACCATCTCTCTGATAACTCCTCTGTTTCGAACCTCATCTTAAATTGCATCCGGACAGACAAGTTGTGAGTAAAAGCCTTGACATACTTGTGGTAGGCAACGAACTTTACTCTGCATAGAGAAAACAAGTGAGTTGTCTGTTCAGTCGAGTTTAATCATGCTGCTAGCAAATAAAGGATTTAATCACTCAATCTCCTGAACAGGAAATTGAGTGATTAAATCCTTTATTTACTAGTTGTAGGAAAGTTAGGTTCTGTTTTTTGAGGCTCGATTCTCTAGAGTGAGCAATTACCACACCTTTTGCAAAGTCATTACCAGATCTATGAGTTGGTAGAAGTTGAGAGGGATGAATTATGCGACTTCCATGGATCCAAATGTTGTGAATGCATAAAAGCAATGTCTTCTTCCTTATTTGCCTTCTCAGAGCTATAGGAGGGTGGAAATTGTTGTGTGTGAATGAGGGTGCTAGCACACACTCCAATGTAAGAAAGAAGAGAAAAGTAGCTTATCCATGTTGAAAGCCTATATTGATCTCCAATGTATAGAGTTATATATCTTAACATTACACCCACACACAAACTCACTTTCAAACCACTACTTTATCCATGTAACATCTTGCTCCTCATAAAATCACAACTTGTTCTATCATAAATATCATTCTTCTTTATATCATTTTGAAAATTAACTAATCTATAATGAATGCGCATTACACTTTTGAAATATGTTTAGGACCAGTATTGTTGCTTTCATAAGAAAGAACTTTTGGCATTTCTTGTTACACACAGTCTTAAATAGTAACAATTATTACTGATATATATATATATATATATATATATATATATATATATATATATATATATATATATATATATATTCTTAGATTAATTATTGCAAGAACTTATTTTAAATCTTATTAAGTAAAATTAAGCACTTGAATTTAAAAATCCCATGAAATCATCCAACTCAATATTATTTAAACTCAAAAACACTTAAAACCAAATATCACATGACCCTTAATCAATTGTATTGGCCCTTTCTCTCTATAACTCTAATAAATTGTCTCTCAATAATGCTTCTTTACAAGTTCATGCCCCTATAAACATAAATTAAAAGCCATACATGTTCATGCCCTTATGAACATAAGCTAAGAGCCATAACTTTCTTAAATGCCTCACTTTGAATAATTTAAATATATGATATGATTCCCTTAACCAACAAATAGAATTAAACCCAAAACACTTTTAATACCAAATATAAATATTTTAAGGAAAACTTTATATAGTTCCCAATATCCTAAAGTTATTCTTTTATCAACCCCTTTTTTATTACAATTCTTACAAACTCATGTATTGTAGCGTAAGTGATCATGGGATGAGATTTAAATATATTCTTACAGTAGATGCTTAAAATCTTAAGTAATAAATAGGGATATTTCATTCTATATGATGCTTTCAAATATTCAAAGTGCCATTTGAATCAAGTTTTTGAATTTAAAATATATATAAAATAGAAAACAAGCCTTATTGGGAGTATTGTGATAGATATGCTATAGTGGGTCCTTAGCAAAATTATAATGGATTCTATAGGGAAATAGCTAAATCAATTTGACCATTGTACACATGGTAATAGAATTGTGATCTTTTTTATCAATCTTAGAATGTTGTAAGAATAGAAAAAACAAGTTAAACACTTAAAAATGAAAAATATATAAGTAAAACAATTGATTTTGAGAACTTTGTGTAAGAGTAGAAGAAAATATCAAACTTATATATGTATTGATCTCCTTAAAAAAATTTGAAATTTTTGTTGTAGGTCTTTTTCACTTTAAATTCTATTGTTCCAACACTCCCCCTTGATCTGACAATCTTTTGAGATTGTAAAAAAAAATTAAATATCAAGTTTTCTAGAAAGGGAACCAAAGTCAGCTATATAATGAATTGCTAAATTGCTACTTTTCTCTTTGTAGGAAATCAACTATGATATGGGCTGTTAAAAGGTACTTGAGTTTAATCTCTTTTGCTTTACACATTCCCAAATTAAATAGAATATTTTATAAAAATAAACTATCATATGGGCTATTGAGAGGTACTTGAATTTAATCTCTTTTGCTTTATACATTCCTAAATGAAGTAATAGAATATTTCATAAGAAATCAACTTATATAGGCTGTTGAGAGGTACTTGAGTTTAATCTCTTTTGCTTCACACATTCCCAATAGGATATTTTATAATGCTTGTTTCTCCCATAGTATACCAGATTTATGATGGACTAGAGATATGCAGTGTTATTATTGTATATGTTCATCAATATTTACATTTTAAATCTAGTATTAGTCAATAAATATATAGTGCATCCATTATTACTTTTATTACTATATTGTACTTGGCCTTACTTGTACTTGATATATATTGATAATGCTAGAATTAGAGAATTTAAACACATATCAGTTGTTGATCTAAGGTTATCAAGGTCTCCAACTAGATCAACGTCAACCATTCTATATGAAAGTAGTGTTTTTACTCCAATTTCTCCACCTATCATACCTTTAAATTCAAGGTAGAGACTTATCATTGCAAGGTACATCAAAGCATCAACCATGTTCTAATATAGTAACTTCATCACCTCTTTCTCATCTGATTTAGGCTTGAAAGTTCTTTCCTTTCATGTCCAATGCTGATCCATAGAGTTTTGGTGCTTTTGTGAAGCTAAGATCTAAAAAAAAGAGAAATGGGAACTTTTGCAAATGATTCTTTGGATTTCCATGTTAACAATCCTTTGCAAAGTTGTTGCCACTGCTGCTGCAAGGCCCACACTATCAGAGGCTTGGAGTGGCTGCCGAAACAAAGAAAAAGTACTTCCATGATCCTCTACTTGAGTGTTCATCTGCCATATTCTTTCACAAGATTGGAGATATATTTTTATTGATGAATCCTCAAGATCTGGTGTTCCATGTCACAAGAAACTTCTAAACCAATACAAAATGAAATTTTACCCAAATCTGTTATTTTGAGTTGTCTAGTGAGTTACTCCTTTAGCTATCATAAATTCCATACCTTTTTAACCATGATGAGATCATCAATATAGACATATACAAGTAAAGTTTCTTATCTGCTTCTACACAAGTGAAACCAATTGTTAGAAAGAATTTATTTAATACTATATTATTTAATTCTATAAATAAACCATTAAAGTTTGTAAGCATTCTGTGCACTTCGAGCTAAGAAGGTTGATTCATATACATTGATTGTTCCAATTTAACGTTTATTCTTAACATCCATCTGTTTAACCTTAAGATCAAAATAATTAACCATTGAAAGCATTAATTATATTAAAACCATTTTAACCATTGGTGAAAAGATCTCACTATAATTGATCATGGCTTGCTATATAACCTTTTGCTACTAACCTTGCCTTATATATAGCAGCAAAATTGATATTAGTGATGCTCAAGTACATAACTTTATAGGTCTTTTGGACATCATGTAACCTTGCCTTATACCTATTAATCTCATTTGACTCTTGATACTTGAGTTTTTGTCCTCAAGAATTGTTTTTGACTTGTGCATTATACTTTGCTTCCATTGCTACTTTCTAGTGAAAACATTATGGGCCCAAAAGTGCTTCCTCTAGCATTGTTAGTTTATGGATTATTTATGCAACTAATTCCTTAAAATGTTTTTCATTGGTTTTCATAAGTGAGAAGATCATTTAGGAAAGTTCTTATTACTGATATACTTCCAAATATGCCTTATTCCAAGTCATCCTCTACTATTTTTGCACCATCAACATTCTCCACCTTATAATCATTAAAGGAATTACCTTTTAGGGAGTTCTTATATTGATTCAAATCTAAAATGAGCTTTTTTAGGATTTTGTTGCAATGGTGATGGAACCTCGAGTGATGGTTTGATGGGAAGTGTAGGTGTTGGTTCCAAGATCAATGTCCTTTGAAGGAGTCTCCTCAATTCTGTCATTATCACATAGAATTGGATTTAAAAAATGCCTTATATATTTCTCATGACTAATTGAGGATATAGAATATGTTACATTTTGCATTCTCATTGGAGCCATCATACCCCTTATTGAATTTATTGTGTCTCTCTTCAACTGAAATATATGTAAAACTTACACAGCCAAACATGTGTAATACACAAGAGAAGGTTTGGTACTTGTTTAGATTTTTTATGCTGTTTTTTCCAGTATAGCCTTGTTGGAAAAACATTTTAAATGTGAATGCTAAATTTATAACAAAAGCCCATAACTAAAGCTCTCTACATAGCTATGTTGACAGCCTTTGCTCAAAAGAACATTGGAATGTTCATGGCTTTGACCATTACTCTAGTTGTATTGAGAATGATAAACATTCATCTCTCTTTCATGCCATGATTATATGGTATAAAGATTTAGAGTGATATATCAAATAGTGCAAAATTTTGCAAATAGAAGTTCCTAGCCTCCATAAATTTTTAAGTTTTCTTATTTCAAGTGAGTTCTCTGACACCTAAATCCACTCAAAATACTTTTGAGGAGTATTAGATTTCCGCTTTAAAAAAATAATAATAATGACATAATTAAAATTATCCATGATTAGTAAAAAGTATTGAGCATTGTTTAGCAATTTTACCTGTAACAATTCCCAGATATTGACATGAATCAAATCTAAATCAGGTTTACCTCAACTGGAAGCTTTCTTGGGCAGCAGTTTCTTCTTGCCTATTAACAACTTTTGCATGCTTTAGAGTTTGTCCCACTTGCCAACTTAGGAGTCTCCTTATAATTGTAGAATTGAGTTATAAGTACTTTGAGAATTGAAATGCCATTTTTAACTCACTTGAGCAATCTATGCATGATGAAGGATGAAGTCTATAACTGTATAATGAGAAAACATATAGATTCCTTTCTCTACCAGTTTAGAAATTGATAGAAGATGCTTAGGTAACTTTGGAACATATAAAACATTAGAAACTTCAAGTTGAAAGCAAGGATAAAAAATTGTTCTAAATCAAAGCTTTACTATTTATTGTACAGAAAGCATTTTAAAACTTATCTTTTAGAAGAGTGTTTTATTTTACGTCATGTGCAGCAGAAGCCAGTTCGATTTTGAGATTTGCCCATCTCAACTTGCAGAAACATAGAATAAGTTTTGAGAAAAAAAAATACCATTGAAATTGATATCTTCCTTAGTTGTTGAAAGATTCACTAATGATCCATTCACTTACAATCCTTTTGCTTTGAACAGTCAGCAGTAAAGTGTCAAATCCACAACATTAGTTGCAATGAACACTCTTGTACTTCAAATGTGCCTGATCCCCTGAATTCCATTTGCTCCCGGTTCTATCTATTGTTCACTCCCTTCCAATCATATGACTGATGAATGTTGGTGATGACTTGATCCAGCTCTGGATGAAGACAATTTGTTTGAAGCTCAATCTTGGCCTTCTAGTACTTCTTGTTCAAATGAAGGATTGTGAGAGCTCCAGTTGCATCCAAGAACGTAAATTGCATATTCTGCAACTTATTATTATTATTTTATCAATGTAGTTTTGCACCTTTTCCTATCAACCTTGTCTATAATTCACCATCTGTCTAAACATACTCTTCTTAGTGGCCCACAATTATTAGTGCTCGGCAAGCCTTGGTGGCAGTTTGAGAATTCTTGATCTTAAGGGTGTCTTTTGATCAAACTCGCTCTATCAACATCACTCTTGTGCTTCCTTTGGTAAGCTTGATGCTGCTCAGCCACTTATTCTGGAGGAAGAAAAACTACTTTTCATAATTTAGAACATCTCCTACTGCTTATAAACAACAGAGAAACAATTACTGACCGCCCAAACTCATGATCACTTCATGCCAGAAAAAACCTAAAAAGTTTTTCCAAGCCCCATTTCACAAAATAAATTTCGACAAAAGATGCCCCTGTTTCCTTGTCACCTTGATTCCTGCTGCTCCAACAAGCCAGCCTTCTCGTTCTCCAAGCAGTGCACGAGCAACAATCTGATCTACAGCAATACCAATTGATGATACTACTGTCCTGTCGGTCAACCCCTCTTCATGCACGTAGTAACATAGAACCCTAGAATCCACGCTAGTGTATGGATCCCAATGTCGTCTATTGTACTTTCGGCGGAGCTCTAATGCCTAGTCCCCAGGCTGTGGAAGCGCAGGAGCATGTGAGCGCGGTATGGGTAAGACCAGGTTCCACGCTGGGTGAGATGGTAGAGAAAATCAAGCAGCACTCGCCTTTTCCGGAAGGCACCAGATTCTCGTATGTGGATGAGGGTTACTGGTGTCAAATCCACGGCGAGACGGTGGAGTTGATAGTGCAAGAGGGCGTCAAGTACTATGTGAGAGTTGTGGTGCCCAGTCGCCAGAGAAACACTGCTCCCGTTTCATCATCAGCAAAGATCTTGTCCTTGGATTGCCTGCACGACAGCTTCCATTGGCTGAAACATGAGCTGCAGCTGAGCCACATATCGGATGGTGCCTTTGAGAAGTTCATGCACAAGTCTTGCACTAGAGACTTATGCAAGCAGATGATGTCAGCTCTGATCCAGATGCAGGCGGCGTCAAGCCATGCCGACAACCAGCTCGGGTCACAGCTATCGTTCCTGTGTCGCTTTGGCATTGCTTTGTCTTACGAGGGTGCACAGAAACGAGACGAGGGCGTTTGTCCCGGCGTGATCTTGAGGAAGGGCACGTTTGTCTCGGTTTTGACCAGGGATTTGCGGTCGACACCTCTTCGACTGGATGAACAAGAGCATCACTCTTTGAAGGTTGGTGTATACATTTGTCTCATCGATTGGTTCTAACTGGCTCGATGAAGCAGGAGCTAGGCTTCTTGTTTTGGGTGGCCAAGGTTCTGAACATCAAGGCTGATGTCGACTTGCCGCAGCTGATATCTTTGTCCACAGACAAAGAACAAGCAGCGTACAACGTGTGGCTGGTTTCTCGAGTCGCTCAAAGTGCCTCGAATGCAGTGTTGAAGGTAGTCGACGACTATCGGGAGATGGTGATGAAAGTTGGACACAGTGACGAGACCAAGAATCAAATCAGGCAGCTCTGTGTTGACGCCGACTTCTGGCATCAAGTCGAAAACGAGGCACAGTTCCTTAAACAGCTAGATGGCTGCCCTCTGTTCCCGTCGCTCGTTTTCACCGGTTACTGGGAAGACAGGCCCGTGCTTCTTTCAAGTTTAGAAGGTAGACCGCTACTAACAATCCATAATTACCGTCCGCTACGAGGCTCGACAGTGGATCGGCTGTGCAAAGACCTCACGGAAGCTGTTCTCGTCCTACATGTAAGTACAAGAAGTTGTTTTGTGTCTTCTTTTTCATACTTACTTTCTTAGCAGAGCCGTGGTATTCTTCATTGTGACATAAGTACCAGGAATGTGGGGGTGTACAATGAGCCTCGGCAAGATGGCCGCTGCTTCTACCTCTACGATTTCGGGGCTGCGGTTCACGTCGGCCCCGATGTTCGAAAGGCAGGAGCAGCGAGGGACTTGGTGTTCAGCGCCTTGAACAGTATGGTAGGAGAGGCCCAAGGACTGATGACTGAGCTCACTTCAGTTGCTTACGTTTGCCTGTACATGGCAAGCACGGAAGCTTTGCCTTGGGAAGCAGCTGCAGCACAAGGAGAGTACGCAACTTGCTGTCTGATGCGCACTCCCGACCGGGTCACCATTCCTGAATCCCTTGGCGAGTGCACAAGGGAGTGGCTGTCCTTCGTGATTAATTATCCGGATGATGCTGCTGTGCGCCATGACTTTGAGTGGGTCCGTGGAATCGCTGCAAACTTGCTCAATAATGTTGATATAAACTAAAATATCTGTGCTAGGTAAAGTTTGATTAAACAATATAATGAGTCACTTTTCTATAAAAGTGCAATGGCCACTTTTCTACTCTTAACTCTAGACTCACGCTTGTGAGGGTTTAGAATAGTTTTACCATCGTTTTACCATGTGATTTAACATGGACTGAGGAAGCCCAAGATGTCACAAGCTTGGGGCAGAGTTTCTTTTCTTCTTTACACGCCATTCTAAACAATGTTTCAGATTGGGAAAGCTCTCCATGATTTTTCTAAACTTGCCAGATTAAGTTTACACAGAAAAAAAGAAAAAAAGCATGTCGCAGAAGAGTTCAGTTGTCACACGGTTGATCCATCAACTTGTCAGTCAGCTTGAGGTTGCAAGAAGTGGAATGCGGGATTCTCCCGCAACATGGGAGGGAAATCCATGTCGGACAAGTCCACCTCCCGCATCGATTGAGAAATATCGTCCACGGAGAAAGGAATACTAGCACCAAGGAAACAACCAAAGCTGAGGAGTTCTACTAGTATGCAGCCTCTTTCTTACCTTGAATCGTCGTCTAGAAGAAATGAATTGCTCCTCACTGAGTGATGGGAGTCTTCGGTCATTAGCGCTCGCATATTTGCAATCACCTGTGGAAACATTGTGAGTGGAAGCATCGTTCCTTTTTCTTTGTGTTACCTCTGGTGATACACTGTGTGTTCCATACTTATCGTCCCAATACATAGTACTAATACGATACAATTGTTGCACGCTCAGAACCTGTACGAGAAAAGAGAGCACGGATGACAAAAGGAAAAGAACGCAAAAAAACTTGGGCTTGCTTACCGGGCAAAGGTCGTGCATAATTTCATCGAGTGATTTCTTTGGCTTTTGGTGGATCACCTGTGCAGAGAAAGGAAACGAGTAAAAAAGGAAAGCAGGGGAAAAGCTTACCAAAAAACCAACTGCTTGTCGAATGTACTTGAGCTCGTCCCAGGATGAACCTGCGAACTATTTTCTTCCCCCATTTCAGTTTAGAAGCGTCAGCTTTGAAATACATTTACCTCCTCAGAAGCGCCACAGATCCATTGTTCCAACTCGGCCAGGCCAGCTTTCACATACTCGCCATTGCTAAAAGAGCAGCACTCCCGTCGCAAAAGAAGACTGCGAAAATAAAGAACGTTTTACTTGGAAAGCCGGTACAGTGAATTGTACACACCTGTTGAAAAGCTGAACATTGATGAAGGAAAATATTTGCTTGAAAAGCTTGCGAGTCAAGAACGAAGGCACCTGAAAAGAGAATCTACCAAGTAAAACAACAAGACTCCACAACACAAACTTACATAGTTCCCTTTCAAAGTATTTAAGAGATTCGTGAGGCTGTTGATAATGCCATGCCAGTGGCTCAATGGTTGTAGTCCGGTGATGCTGGAGTTCGGTGAGAACCGTCCTGCTTTCCCAAAGCTTGTCCTTGACCTTGGAGCCTGCCAAGCTAAACATGTTAAAAAGCGATATCCAGAACTACAACTCACCTGGATGCATAATCCAAGCAACGGCGTCACTTCTTTCTTGAGGTTGTCACGCAGAATTCCATATATTTTCTCGACATATGCAGTGAGTTGCTGCTTGAAAAGGAGAGCCGGATATTTGGCTTCAACTTGCCTTGCCGCTTCTAATCCTCCGTGATATGTACCATTCCCATGAGGTGCCATACCACTGGATGGTGATCTGAAACCCTGATCAAAACAAGTCGATTTATCAAAACATTTTTGCTTAACAGATAGCACCTGTGTCATTCTGCCAAACAAGGTGACTGATGATCGACGGCGTTGTGAACCCATGATATTTCCTGCAACGCTGGCCCTGAGTGTGCGTTGTAGCAAAAACAGGAGCATTGCCGTATTTGAGAGCCAGTAGGCTAATATGTCGTTGTTTTCCTGGGCCTGCATGATCAGCGTCAGTGAAAAGCATTCGAAATGTTTGACTGAACATACTTCAATGGCAGATCCAACTGTTTGAATTATCCGATCAAACACGCTGGTTCGTTCTGCTTCAAACGATCGCCAATGAAGAAGGCATCTGTAGATTATGAATGCTGCTACAGGCCTGTCCTGGCTAAACCCAACGTCCTGCATCACGACTTGGAGAAGCGCCTCTTGGTTCTCCTGTATGCACAACAAGAGATTAGCAAGTACGTATCGAAGTCAGCTACCAACCTGTTGCCGATCAATAAGCTGTTTTTGCCTTTTGTGATCCATCTGTGAATCCGGGGAAATAGAATCCTGGCCAGCTGAGGTGTTAAAAAGAAAAAGCTGCGATTCATACTATCATACCGATGGGCTTCGATAATCACCATTGGAAAGGTGGTAACTGTCTGGAATTCTCTGGAAAAAAGAAAACTATCGTCGGACACAAACTTGTAACCAACTCACTTGGAAAATGGGAGTCTTTAAGTTATTTGTTGGGGATATAGCGAGCGCTTGCTGCCGAAGCACTTGATTCTCGGACTCCAAATTTGATAGTCTCTCTTCAGACCTGTAAAAGAGTCAGTATCAAGCGGCTGGCATTATGTTTGTACCTCTGCAAGGACTCTTGCAAGTGCTCAATCTTTAACTCAAGCTTTCGCATGATTTCCTGGTTCTGTTTCTTGCTGGTTGAAAGAAGATGTTCAGTCTCATTTGCTCGCGTTTGAAAAGCGTTAACCATCGCCTAAGAGCCAAAACATCATATCCCTGTAAAATACAAATGAACTACCTCACCTGAAGACGTGTATTTTCAGCCAAAAGTTGCTGAAGCCTGCTCTCATGACTAGCTTGCACAGTGAGTGACTGCTTAGCAGCGCTAACAGCACCTTCAATCGCCTTCCTGTGCTGCGCTCGTTCAGTTACAAGCGATGTGTTTGCAGTTTCAGCTTGCTTTTGAAGGTCTTGTACAAGAGCCTGTACTTTTGCAATCTCAATCTCTTTCGACTCCTCCACATCAACCTGCAAAATAGGTATATATCAGCCGAGTAAAACCAGCTGCAATAAAAAACAAATACCCGCATCCGCTTTTCTAATTGAAGACGCCATGTCAGATCTTCGCATCGTTTTTCAAGCTTCGTTTTGGCCGCTTGCAAAGCTCCAGTTTCCCTCGCAGCCTTACATGAACACAACATCAAATACCATAAGTATAACAAGTGAACTTACGATTCTCAGCCTTTTAAGCTCCCTTCTTGCCATACGACCTTTCCACTGGGACTGAATAGCCGTTGCTGCCTTTCGTAATTGTACATAGTCGCGACGATTTCTAAATGCTCGCCAGTGTGACTGAAACTCAAATGTTAAAGAGGAAAACCAAATTATCCCGACCTGTATAAGCGTTGCGGCATTGGTTTTCCTGTGTGATCTGTAGCGCCTCCGGGCAGACATACCGCGAAAACCAGATTGAATACGAACAGCAGAATTCCTTGCTTGCTTGAATTCCTTCCGAGACTGTAAGCCACGAACATACTTCTGCAGACATACTGCAGCGGACTCTCGTCGCAGTGATTCGTATTTTTTGCGTGCGAGCCTGCCTAAAAAATAAGCGTCGGACCAGCACGAACATCTTATAGAAACAGCAGGTACCTCGCCAGTACGCTTGTATACAAGTTGTAGCATTCCGCATTTTTGAAAAGTTTTTCCGCGCACAGTAAGTGCGAAATTTGCGCTGGATGAGTTTTGCAGCGCTGTTAAGGATTTCTGTTCTTCTAGCATCAAGCTCTGCCATTTGACCAGCTCTTAGAAAAACTTTTGTTTTCCCAATCTGTGGAGAACAAAATGCCAAATGAGTTTTTGAAGTGAGTATTTATTACCTGGTAGCTATCAAGGTTCAGCTTCTGAAGTAGTTTTTCGGTTGCTTTTCTCTCGTCATACCTTAAAGAAAAAAAAACACTAGTAAGATTTTGTCAAATTTCCAAATTTATTACCGTCCATCAAGGAACTCGGGAGCAAGGAAACCAAAACGATCAAGGAACTGGTCAAAGGGCCGCCTGGTTGGATATCCAGCACAGCTAATTCGAACAGCTTCAAGCACACCCTGCACCAAGACGCACTCGTTATTACAGTATCAGGACGCGAGGATATGCATACCCCACAGCGCAGTTGTTGAAGAACGTTTGATTTTTCAAACATTCCCGGCTTGTTGAGAGAGTTGGGTTTAACACACCGAATGTAATGCGGTTGCGTGGTGCTCAATGTTTCCATAAGTTGTTGCAGTTGGTGCTATAGTGTCATGGTTAATCATCGGAAATTTAAAATTTCTCAGTCACCTTGAAACCAGTACCAATAGAAGAAAATTTGTACGAGGACTTCAGAAATTCTTCTGACGGGATTGGGAAAAGCCCAGAGACAAAGCCGCAAGTAGAGGATCCAAGAATGGCTTGATGCTCTGCAACAACATAGTCTTTATTTTTATCCAGAAAATACTCCGTTTGGTAAGTGACCTGGTAAATAAATGTGTAAGACTTGTACAATAACAATAACAAATTACCTCTCCAGCATAATGAGCGATGGTAAAATCTGTTCGGGCCCGCTTTGGTTGACTGAATCTGACATGGTGTTTGAATGCCTGGAACAACTTGGTCGCAAAAGTTTCGTGCGTGGACTTCGGGAACATGCAAGCCTCGTCAAGAAGGGCGATGATACCCAACGGCTTCTGCCAGGATAAGTGTTTCAACTCAGACAATATGCAAAATAAAACAACAAACCTTTTCGATAAGATCTAAAACGTCCTGATTGTCAATAAACTCAATGTAGCTCCAGTCGATAGCTTCTTTTGTATACTCGTCTTGTTCCATCTTGAATACGTGCTGCAGAGCTATATGTTAGAATAGAGAACATACAGAACAACGGGTTACCTGGTTGAAGTGTTGCTGAAGCTTTTCATTGGCAAAGTTTATACAAAACTGTTCAAAGCTATTTACAACAACAATCACCTTTCAAACTCATACTTAAGGCCAGAAAAATACCTGTTGCTTCTAAAAGTCTCAAATCCATAAATATCAAGCACTCCGATAACAGTCTCGGATTCGGGATCTTGTCCAATGGATTTGTTGATTTTTTCGACCAGCCTGATTTACATAAAGAATGGTGAGAGAAAACAGAAAAGAAACAAGAGGTATCTTCGTACCAGTCAAAAAGACGAGAATAAAGTGTTTTTGCCAGCGTATCGCGATTAACAGTTGCAGCTGCAGGATCAAGAGCTACGGTAATTATTTCATCCCGCGTGACAATCGCCCGAAAGCAGAGAGCATCTTGAAGACCTTTGGGATCACACCTAAAGACTCAACCACGTTCAAGACACAAAAATTAACAAACAAATACCTACTTGAGTAACTCTGCCGCTGTCTCTAAATGAAATCTGGACTTCGAATTTTCTAGAACGGAGCAATCAGAATCTTTTCCAGAAACAAAATCAATATTTCCCAAGTGCAGAATCGCCGCTACCACCCGAAATATAGCTTCCTGTAAGAAACGAAACATAGACACGTCGATATTGGTCGACAAAAATATTTCGCACCTGCTCTTCGGGGCTTATGCCAACGATATCCATCGCCCTTCTCGTGTTTGCGTACTCTCTGCTGTTGCTTATGCCCGTTAACTCGAAACATTTGCTTTGATTTAGATAGTGAAACTGTTGTGGATCACCGAGCTTGTATCTTTCAGCATCCTGCACAGATCAAACGTTAAAGGAGGCGAGGCGTACACGATAGAACACACCTCTGGGGATGCGCACAGCTGGTAAAAGCAATGGTAATTACGCTCGGGATCTGATATTTGCACGACGCGGGACCTTTCGAGCAAATACGTCCTTATAGCTGCGCCAGAAATTCTTCCACTTTGATCGAATTGAATATCAACAAACTTTCCAAAACGACTGCAAAAACATACCATCTTAACACCGGCTGTGTATTCAATAATAAAGAAAAGAAAACCTTGAATTATCATTTCTGACAGTTTTTGCATTGCCGAATGCTTCTAAAAGGGGATTCGACTGCACAAAACATACCACATGTCAGTCTCATTTTAAGTACTTCCAACGTAGTCCTTTACCTCTAGTACTTGTTGTTCCACAGTTCGTGCGTCAGATGTAGAACGACCTCCCATGTATGCAAGGTATTGCATAGTCAGTTTAGTCGTTTCAGTCTTCCCCGCTCCAGACTCTCCACTTACCAGAATAGACTGGCAAATTTTTTCATTGACCATTGTTCTAAAATGGAACAAATGAGTCCATTAAACCCAGGAAGACAAAGAAACAAGAGGTACCTATAAGCGGAGTCGGCGACAGCAAATACATGAGGGCTGAGCTCCCCAAGCGGAGCACCTCTATACTGCTCCATCATATGGGCATTATAGAGGTGTGGCAGCCTCGCAAAAGGATTCACAGCTATCAGGATGCTCCCGGTGTAAGTCTGACCAAAACATGAATAAGTACGAGGAATCCAATCAGTGATCCAGGCTTACGTAGATTTCGTCCAACGCATATCTGCTACAAAGGTTGTATAAAACTCCAGGCTCATGCAGATATGACAGCTTCGTCATATCATCGACTCCTCCGGGTTGTGCATCGGTGTCCCTGGAATGTAGCTTGGACACCACTGTCGTAAACTACGAGTGAAAAAACCAATGTTAAGAGACTAGCTAGGAAGCGGAGAAGTTTTAGTAGTACTCACAGTTTTCCCCTTCTTCGTACAAACCGTGACATTGTTTCCAGAAATTTTGACAACCTCAGCTTCGATCCAGGCGAGCTGAGGATCCTCAGCCCACACAGGAGAGCCAACGGTAAGATTGCCAACGGTAGCCTGCGCCATTGGTGGAAATCTCATCAGAGAGCGAGAGAGAAAGAGAAAATCACTGCTGAGGCATCCGATGAGATTTTCCCTGCGAAATTCCCACTATAGACCCCTATCGCTGCGGCACGATCCCAGGACGATTACCACAGGCATCGAGAATGCAAGCTAGAAACGATCGCTGCGCGCGAAGGGGGAAGCGCTTACCATTCTCAAATCATGTCGATCGATCGCGCAAGGCGCTTCTTCATCCCCCTCCCCCTGAAAATCAAAAACCCTATCCCTAGAAAAAAATTGTGCCGACGTGGCGTGATTTGTGGAGCATGTCATAGTAGCCTTGCACTTTATTTCAGATCCTGGCCGGGCACGTGGCAGAAATCTTGGCCGTTGAGATGGCTTTCCCGCCATACCCTTCAACTTGAAATTTCTGGCCAGTAAAAGCTTTGAAAGTCAAGCTGATTAGCGATGTGGACGCGAGCATTAATTAAACTTAAACTGATACGCAACTTCACTCTTGACAAAGCCATTAGAATATTTGCATTAGAACATCAACACAATTTTTTTCAAGATGGTACCTTTACTTGAGGAAAGTGCATGACATCCAGAGAACTATGTATGATATCAGCGAAGTTGCCAGTTCTATGTTCCAAGAGCCGGGAAATGGAATCAAAGGAACAAGGAAAGAGCCAAACACCCAGGCGAATAGAAATGCTGCAACTCTGGAAGAAAAAACAAAGAGTAAGCTTCCAAGCTTCGGATCCAAAAGATTTAGAAAGCAAAGTTCTTACCCGATTAACGAAGCTTTCCACAAAACTTTGAATCTCTTCTTCAAGAAATAGATACAAGCACCGAGACTAAGTATCACCTGTCAAAAACAATAGCGTAAACTTAGTCTGCGATGCTCGAAACGAAGAAAGAAACAAAAGCGTGAAAATCTCTTTACCTGGAAGCTTGGACCTGTGGCTGCCGCCTCCAAAACGCTCCAGACTCCCAAAACGAAGAAAGCAAACGCTCTTGCGGCTATGACGACCGTGGGTGGCGTATCAAACCGGTCCGTCAGCTTCTGGAGCCACACTGGAGGAGGTTTGAGGACTTTGGGCTTTCTCCGGTACCTCTTCAAGCTCTCCGAGATGACTTTGTCGTAGGCCGACTCGATCGAGGCCTTGCTCTTGGGATGAGCGCCGTAAAGCTTGAGCAAGTAGTTTCGAGCTGCTCGGACCTCCTCCTCGGATGCCTCGTTGCTGATTCCCAGCCGCTTGTACGGGTCTCTCACGTCAACTCTGGGGAAAATCGGTGTAGAGCCTGGAGTAAATCAGTTCCGTAGCGAAGAACACGGGAAAAATTCTCAAAAAGTCACGCGAACTCAAGCAGCATAACGAAAAAGAAAAATATTTATAACTTAAAAGTGCAAGGAAAAGAAATCGAGCAAGAAGACATGACCAGGATTTGCAGGATTACCTGAGGTTTCTCCAGCACCGAACATTGCACAGCAAATTGTTCTTCGAAAGTTTTCACTCCGCTTATAGAACACATCCCTGCAAGACTCCAATCAGCATGTTTTCTGAATCAAAGCGGCCCACCTTTTCGTAGAAGACCCATGTAGCAAAAAAACTCTGTGCTGCTGAGACGCGACCGGCGGCGGCACCCACACAGCAGCCGCCATGGGTAGAAAAAACTCAAGAGCACGAATCGGTCAGGCGCATATTCCGACAATTTTAACCTGGAAGCTTAGGATATTCCGCTAGGAAAAACCTCTTCTCCTCTACTTGATCTTGAAAGTGGTGACCCGGATTATATCGTCGTCGGTCTCGAGCTTCCTTTGGAGTTCTTTCACGCTGCCTGGTTTCGTTGCGAAGGTAAACATGTAGAAGATGCCATCGACGTACGTGTTCTTCTCGCCCCGGGTGTTCTTCTTGAGGATCCCGTAAGCTAGCGGCATGATTCCCCTGTTGAAGATCTCCACGTCCATTCCACCACCAGCGATGATCATCTGTGTGACAATGCGTAATGAGAAGAAACGAGTAGAAAAATTCGCAAGAGAACAAGCATCAAGAGAAGCTAGAACGTTGAGAGAAAGGTAAGAAAATCTCACAGAACAAGTAACAAACGTGAGTGAAAGCCATTCGTGATCATTCAAGCAAGCAAGAGAGGCAAAAGCTCGAAAGGAATTCAAGAAAAAAGTATCGATACTGGAAGAACTAGAACCCAAAGAAAATAATTTTTTTTGGCTTACCTCTTCGTATCGTTGCGAGAGTGCCAATCTTTGCTCCTCGGTGATGTCCGGCCGAAGAACAGCCATGGTCTCGTAGCGAGTGAAGCCTTTGGGATACACAACTCGGGGTTTCACCGCCTCTGCCTCGTCGCCTTTGTCACCGGATTCGCCATCGTTCTTCCCGGAATCCGGCGATTCGCTTGGCGCTTCCGTTACCTCAGCCGCGGATTCACCCGCCGTGGCCACGGACGATTCATCCTCCGCCATGGCCAAAAGCCTAGAGCTCAATCGCGGCTGGATTCCTCGCCCAGAAGACCTGCATTTCTGGATTTCCAGGCTCAAACCTTTGCATCGGATCGAGCAGCCGCGCTGCGCCGATGCCGGAGCTGGAGCTGGGGCGGCACTGCCGATGGAGATCGTGGAGCGCCCGAGCGAAGTCGCGAAGGCCATAGCCATCGATAGAACCCTAAAATCCCTCCTCTTTAAGCGCGGGAAATTACAGATAGCGCTTAGGGTATAGTCACAGCGCCAAGAAATGGAGGAGGAGCTGCGACGAGCTGGAGGAGCCGATCATCGTCATCAAGTGGCCTATTTTCAGCGCTTCCTCGCTGCGCCTAGCAAGAAATCTTTGCTGTGAATGCTACTGCTATGTCGATTGGGGCAAAGAGCGACACAGCTACAAGCACGAAGAGCGAGGATCTGAGGAAGAGCAGCAAGAATGGTGCGAAGAAAATCAAGAGGAAGATCATAATGTGGGCTACCTGTCGCCGGCGGATTCTATGCCTCCCAGCTCCGGATGCTGTGTGTGGAGGTAGGAGTGGCCATCGGATTGTATGTGTTCCTCATCTTAGCGGTGGACGAGGAGCCAACTCTTCTTCTTCTTCGGAGGTATTCATCGCTTTCCAGACGAACGCTTGCTTCACTGTTTTTTTTTTCTTTCGTTGGCTAGACCAAGGAACAATGCGAGTTTTCTTCCTGGCTCAAGCGTCGCGGGGAGCACGATCCTAACACTGGCCTCAGCATTGGATTGTCACCGCATGGAAGGTGAGCGTTCTATGTTCTCTCCAGGATTGTTTTGACAGCTCTTTTGTTCTTCCAGAGGATTGTTTGCCTCTCGCCCCATACATACTGGAGAATGCATGTTACATGTTTCACATGATCTGGTAAGCTTTGAGACTTGCATTGCGAGATCACCATCGATGCTTTTCTACGAAGTTAGATGATCACCCCGGAAAAACTTCCGGAAGAAGTAACGAAGCTACTGTCGAAGGACGTGAGTGCATGGGCAAAGCTAGCGCTTTTCTTGCTTGCTCACCAGAAGAAAAAAGAGGTATCTACGTTTAAGAACCTTTCCTTTTCTTTCTTTTCTCAGAACGCGTAAGCGTTTGCTTTCAGACGTCCGCATGGGCTCCTTATATAAGTTGCTTACCTCCTTTCGGTAGCATGCATAGCACTGTAAGTGACCTTTTGGGCTTTTCTTTCTCTCTCTTTAACAACCTGTCGATTTGGCCAGATTTTCTGGACACAAGACGAGCTGGTTTACTTAAAAGTGAGCCCTGTTTATCGCGAAACTGTACAGAGAAAGGACGTGGTGAGAATGGAATTTGCAGCAGCAGAAAATGTCTGGTTTTTCTTTTAACCAGTTTATATATTCAAGCTGAGCTCTTCCATTTGCAGGCACTTCTACTCTGCCCACACATTTTTGGTAGTCGAGTTTCCGCGCTGGAGTTCAAGCATGCTTATGCAACAGGTTAAACTTTTCGTTTGCTCACGTATCCTCATTGATTACATTACAGTTTGCTCTCGTGCTTGGGGGATCGAAACGATTAAATCACTTGCTTTGGTATGTTCTCTTCCATCTGTTGTGTGAAGTGCTGAAAATGGGGATAGGTTCCTTTTGTGGATTTCTTCAATCATGATGCCAATTGCCGCGCGATGCTTTCGTACGACGAGGACAGACATTGTGCAGAGGTATTTGTTCTCTTGTTAGGAAATCGACTCACAATAGAATGGAACTATAGGTTGTTTCAGATCGGGACTATGCTACTGGAGACCAAGTATGTACCAGTTTTTCTTGATCTGAACTACGACTAAAGTTTGTGATGGAAGGTGGTCATTAGCTATGGTCAGCTCTCGAATGCAACACTTGCTCTCGACTTTGGTTTTGCTCTTCCCTTCAATCCTCACGATCAGGTTGTGATTGTTTTACCAATATAACTCTCTGACTGCTATTTCGCCCGCTGTAGGCTGGAATCTGGTTGAGCCTTTCGGAAAAGGATCCGCTTCGCGACAGCAAACTTAAGCTTCTGCACTCGCACAACATGCAAACTTGCGTCACCAGAGAGGGTGTGGATACTGCTGGAAGTTCGTTTTCTCTTCAGTAAGCGCTTGCGTGTAGCTAGAAATATGTTGCAACAACTGTGTCATTTTCCACAGAGAGGTAAAGTCGAAAGCAGGCAGAGGGAAGGGTATTCCACAAACTTTACGTGCTTTTGCCCGTGTTGTATGTGCAACAACGTCGGAAGGTTTGTAAGACTTAAATATATTCCAAGAAGCTAACTGTGCTTTCCGACGCAGAGCTAGACGAAATGGCTAAGTTTGCTGCTGATACTGATGGTCGTCTTGCTCGCCGGCCATCAATTGATAAGACCAAGGAGCACAAAGCAATGACGCTGCTGCAAACAGTCATTGACAATAGGATACAAAAACACGAACAAGCAGCATTGGTACTTGTCTCACTTTTCCTTCTTATGGTGTTTACTCTAACTTTCTTCCAATCCATTCCAGGCAATCCGGGACTCTGCGGTCTTGCAAAAACCAAGAAAAGAGATCGCAAAGGCCATAGTAGGTGGTGAGCTTCGAGTTCTTCGTTCTGCCAGTGCTTGGTTAAAACAGCATTCCCAGGCACTATTACAAACTTAAAAAGTTTTCCATTTACGATTCTTCTCTCAAACGTCTTGTTTACAGTGACATAGGTGCCTTCTAAAACTCTCGGACAAGCCCTTGAGTACCGTGAGTCTGAAGAAAGACAACGGAAACGAGGAAGCTAAATCTACGTTTCTCAGGACAAAAGAGTGCCTCGTATCCTTAGTTATTTGGTGCTAACACTTCTACCTCCGGCTGGGAAGGTTTAGAGGAGCTCTGGGAAGAAGCCACCTTTCGAAAAACGAGCCTTTGCTGGAGAACGTCCTCCGAGGGAGCGACGAGCTCCGCGTCCACGAGTATGGTGTCGTCTTCCTTGTAGTCCCCGCGGAGGATTCCCTTCGCGATTGGATTCTCCACTTGGTGCTGGACGACTCTCTTCACGGGCCGAGCGCCAAAGCTCGGATCATAGCCCATCTTCCCGAGAAGGTCCACTGCCGATTCACTGATCGTCATGCTGATCTTCCGGTCTTTCAGTCTATGCTGTACTCTCGCAAGCTGGCAAAATCAACAAAGAACACGTTAAAAACTTCGCAAGAGGAGGTATGGAAAGTGATCGACTTTACCTGTAGCTTGACAATCTTGTTGATCTGTTCCCGGTCCAGCGGCTTAAACACGATGTACTCGTCGATCCGGTTGAGAAACTCTGGGCGAAAGTTTTGGCGTGCGACATCCATCACGCGATCCTTCATCCGCTCATACGACTCTCCGGCCTCGAGGCTGTTGAGGATGAACTGCGAGCCGATGTTGGAGGTCATGATAATGATGCTGTTCTTGAAGCTCACTTTGCGGCCCTGCGAGTCCGTCACCCTTCCATCGTCGAGAATCTGGAGGAAGATGTTAAACACGTCCGAGTGGGCCTTCTCGATCTCGTCGAACAGCACCACCGAGTAAGGCCGCCTCCTCACAGCCTCACTGAGCTGACCACCTTCTTCATACCCAACGTATCCCGGCGGAGCACCGATCAACCGAGACACAGTGTGCTTCTCCATGTACTCGCTCATGTCGATCCGGATGAGCGCCTCCTCGGTGTTGAAGAGATACGCCGCCAGCGCTTTCGCCAGCTCCGTCTTTCCAACTCCAGTCGGCCCCATGAACATGAAGCTCGCGATCGGCCGGTTTGGATCGGACAGCCCGGCTCGCGAGCGCTGGATAGCGTCGGCTACTGCCTGAACAGCCGGCTCCTGTCCAACTACGCGCTTGTGGAGCTCGTCATCGATGTGTAGCAGCTTCTCCATCTCGGACTGGAGGAGCTTCGAGACCGGGATGCCCGTCCACTTGCTGACGATCTCCGCGATATCGTCGGACGTTACCTCCTCTCGGAGCATGGAACTTCCTCGGCTTTGGTACTCGTCCAAGTTCTTCTCGGCCACTTCGAGCTGCCGCTGCAAGCTCATGAGGCTGCCATATTTCAGCTCCGCCGCGCGGTTCAAGTCGTAGTCCCGCTCGGCCTGCTGGATCTCAAGGTTCACTCTGTCCACCTCCTCTTTGATGGATTGGATTTTGAGCATGACTGATTTTTCGTGCTCCCACTGCTGCGTGACTTCTTTCTGTTTCTCTTTCAGCGCTTCGAGCTCGACGTTCAGCTTGTCCAGCCGATCCCGGGAGGCCTTGTCCGTGTCGTTCTTGAGCGACAGCCTCTCCATCTCCAGCTTCAAAACGGCGCGGTCGATCTCATCGAGATGAGTTGGTTTGGATGTTATTTCCATCTTGAGCTTCGCAGCTGCTTCGTCAACGAGGTCGATGGCTGCAGTGAAAAAAACAGAGAAAAAGTTGACCATGATATGAAAATCAAAGTGGACTGTTGATACCTTTGTCGGGCAGAAATCTGTCGCTGATGTATCTGTCAGAGAGCAACGCGGCGGCAACGAGCGCACTGTCAGAAATGCGCACGCCATGATGCAGCTCGTAGCGCTCGCGCAGTCCTCGAAGTATCGAGATAGTGTCCTCAACCGTGGGCTGGTCCACAAAGACTTGCTGAAAGCGACGCTCCAGCGCCGGATCTTTTTCAATATACTTTCTGTACTCGTCGAGAGTTGTGGCACCAATGCACCGCAGCTCTCCGCGACCGAGCATAGGCTTTAGAAGGTTCCCGGCATCCATTGCGCCGTTTGTAGCTCCTACGAATCATATCCTCCGGTTAGATGTGCTCACAAGCAATTTAAAATCTCTCAACGTACCTGCGCCAACAACTGTGTGGATCTCGTCGATGAAAAGGACGATCCTTCCATCCGACTCAGACACCTCCTTCAAGACCGCTTTCAACCGGTCTTCAAATTCACCGCGATACTTGGCGCCGGCTATCAACGCACCCATGTCAAGAGAAACAAGCTGCCAGTCAAAAGAAGATTTAGTATCTAGTTTATGCTGCATTAAGTCAAGAGCCGTACCTTTCGATCCATCAAAGCTTCGGGTACATCCCCTTGTACAATACGCTGAGCTAACCTGAAGTTGACGAGTTTGTTAGATACGCAACGAAAGATAAACAACACCTCCTACCCTTCAGCGATGGCTGTTTTGCCGACTCCAGGCTCACCAATAAAAACCGGATTGTTCTTCGTTCTCCTGCAGAGAATCTGGATGCAGCGCCGGATTTCGTCATCCCGTCCTATCACAGGGTCAAGCTTTCCTTGACGAGCCATTTCGGTCAAGTCCTTTCCGTACTTGTCCAAAGCCTCGTATTTTCCTTCCGGTGCTGAAAACCAGAACTTCACACGTTTAGTACAGAAATTTAGGAAACCATATGAGAAAGCATTACATTGATCAGTGACTTTCTGCGATCCCCGAATAGATTCAACTGCAGTTCTCAAGGCTTTAGCGGTAATCTGGTATTCTTTAAAGAGAACTTGCCCGAATCGTTTGTCTTGCAAATACCCCAAGAGCAAGTGCTCAATGGAGACGTAGGAGTCCCCCATGTCTTTCATGAAGCCTCTTGCCCGGTCGAGAAGTGCTTCCAGCTCTCGCCCAAGCATAGAACCTCCGGTCTCACCGACAATCTAAACCATAGCTCACGTAAGACTCACAAAACAATGCAGCTGAAAACCAGAAACACATACCTTTGGCTGCCGCTGAATGAACCTCTCCGTAGATTCGAGGAGCCCAGTGTTGTCGACACCAACTTTTCCAAAAACTCGCCTTGCCAAACCATTCTTCTGTTCTAGGAGAGCTTTCATCAGGTGCTCCGTCTCGACGATTTGCTGCTTGTTCTCCTTGGCAATTTCCGGGGACACGACAATCGCTTGCCATGCCATGTCCGTAAAGTCGGCCTGGCTAATCTGTGAGTGAAGAAACAAAAGAATGATAGAAACGTCGTAAGTTCTAAAGCACGAACGGAAGAGCTAGACTTACTCGTCCATCTTTCCCTGGTGATGCAGCACACCGGGTAACAACGCGAAAATTCCTTCCATGCTGCCTTGTCAAAAACCTCTTGGAGCTCAAATTCGTTGCTCGCAAGCCTTGGAAAGAGCTAAACCCGCGCTCCTCTCTCCGGTAGCATCGCACCACACTTCTAGTCGATCGAGAGAGCACTAAATTCGCCGCCGATTCTCGCTGCGCCGCATTGAAACACGACTGGACCAATCCCGAGGTGGAAGCAGCAGCCATAGAGCAGAGGAAATTCCCACCGATTGAGCTGGAGCTCGCGAATTCTCGCGATCACTGCCCGCGATATTTATGTGTAGCTCTCACCGCCAATCCCTGCCTCCCCACGAACCCTAGCCCAGCCCTAATATTACCGACATTGTGACACGTCGCGAATATTTGAGAACGCTCTAGACGATGATCATGGTCCACACATTTTCTCTAGAGCTCTGCCAGCGTGGCACTATTTGCTGACCTGGAAGATTGTGTGTCACGTGTCTGATAGCATCGGAGATAGCCGGAAAAGGTAAGAAAACGTTTTCGTTTTTCTTTGACCGGTTTGACTGGCAGCTCACCTAACCCGGCAGTTTAATTGTTCTTTTTTGACCGGCAGATCAAAACGTGTCCAGTGGCCGTCACGGCTGAGGGGTCGACCGGCACGACTGATGTCAGTGACGGTGAGGGATGAGGGGCAAAAGAGAGAAGTGCGCCTCACGTAAGCAAACAACACCTTTGGGTTAGTTTTTATAGGCCGAGAATCCCAGCCCAGGCCGCCCAGGGCTCGCCTTGCGCTGGATCGATCTAGGATTTGATCGATCTCTCCAAGGAATTCCTCGGTTCCGCAGCTAAATCTCGTCGCGGCTCACACATTTTGGCGGAGGAATCGCATCGCGACGGCGTTTATAAGAAATGCTTCCGTGATTGCCCAGGAACTAGGTAGCGCGTCCACGCAGGTAGGCACGATATTTCGGCCATTCCACTCGCATTCCGGGCATGATCGCTCTAGCATTGATTCGATTGGAATCGATTGCGCCATAAATGGTGTCCTAAAACTTTCGATTTCCTCGCAGACTTTCCACTCGCCCTCTCTAGGCTAATCGATCGCCTCCATGACGATTGAGAGCGTAAAGGATGCTGTCAAGGACACTGTCTGTGTGACCGGCGCCAATGGATTTGTGGCTTCTTGGCTCGTCAAGCTCCTCCTGGAAAGAGGATACACAGTCCATGGAACGGTGAGAAATCCCGGTACGCGAGTAAATTCTTCTCGACTTCCATGTCTCTTCTACCTTTTATCTCTTACCATGGATCTTTCTCTATTTTTTTTCCTTTATCCAGATGATGAGAGGAACGATCACTTAAAAGCTTTCGATGGCGCAAAAGAGAGGCTCAGCCTGTGGAAAGCGGACATACTTGACTATGAAAGTATCTCGGCTGCTACAAAGGGTTGTCAAGGAATTTTCCACACGGCCTGTCCGGTCACTGATGATCTTGGGATTGTCCAGGTATGTAGCAAGTAGATCTTTGGCATTTTCCGATCATAGCTTAGTATAAAAAACGACAATGATAGGACATCCACCTCCATCTCTGACATTATTTGCCTTTGGTGGAATGCATTATGTAGGAACCAGCTGTTCGTGGCACTTTAAACATACTCAAGGCCGCAGTGGAGCACCATGTGAAGCGAGTCGTGCTCACATCCTCCGTGGGGTCCGTTTACATGGATCCGAAGAGGCCCGTGGAAGAGGTCGTGAGCGAGGAGATGTGGAGCGACGTTCAGTATCTCAAGGACACAAGAGTAGGCGTTTTCTCTTGTTTTGGTTTTCATCTAGTTCGTGAACTAACAGGGAGAGTTTTCCAGAATGGCTACTGCCTCGCAAAAACTTTGGCCG
>NW_003314353.1:352789-382459 GCF_000143415.4 Selaginella moellendorffii
GTCAAATGCCATGTGGCCAAGGTCAGCCATAGCAGTAGGGCTGGCCAGCTAGGCATGACAATTTCATTTTGGGTAAATTATAGCAAGCTTGATTGGATAATTGCAGTAGCAACTAGTAGTGTGCTAGTTGACAATTGCAAGATCAACTGTGATAGGTTGACAATTTTGTTCATGATAACGAGAAACTCAATCTAGATTGTATCACTGTGTTGTCCCAGGCACTCTTTACTTGTTCCCAAGGGTCATTTCTCAGAATTGATGCTACTCCACCAAAAAATAAATTTCCAACCTTGTTTCTCTCTCTTGCTAGTAATTAATTGTTATACCTTTGGTGAACAATGTGATCATGGGAGCGACTTCTTGTGGTAGGCATTCTTATTAAGTTATTTCTTTCAAGCTTTGCCAAGAGTCTATGTAGTTTCTTACTGCTCACATCTTCTAGATTCTACACAGCCATTAGTGGCTTCGACACTAGGTTTTGGAGTTAACCATTATAGTAGGAACAAGCAAAGCAACCACTAGCCTAAATTTATGCTCCATTTAGCTATTCCTATTTATTAAATCCTAATTCATAAATTTCCAAGTGAGAAAGACAGAAAAGGAGTAATCTTGTAAGTTTTATTTGAATAAATTTCAGGGATTTTTATCTCTGATTCTTCAATGTGCCACACTTGCAGTTTGGGGCTGTGGGCAGTCCACACTTTCAGTTGGTATGCACTCTTGATTTGACCAGGCACTCTCAGTTTGGGCTAGTCAAACCAAATGGTCAACTGAGTTTATATATGTACTAATAGTATTAGTAGGTTTTTTGAAATGGCTGTTGTTCTAAAGTAATAATAGTTTTTCAATCCCTTTTTTACTATTCAGCATATCAATAAAATTGAGTGCGGTTTGTTATAGCTATGGGCCCACTATTTTATCACAATAGACAAGGTTACTGTTAGGCACCAGGTCAGGATAATAGGATAAAGAAAGGGCCTTGCTGTCGCGAATGTGACTTTGGGTATCAAAATTTACCTGTCGGCCAGTCCTTACGGACACTCTTTCCTTATTGCCACAACGGCAGGAGGTCGGTATTGCTGGGCCTGTTATCAGTCTCCGCCTAAGTTAGTTGAGAAACTGGTCTTCGCGTGTGCACTTGACTAGATGAGCATAAGAAAGGAATTCCTAAGTGTTTATTTAGTCAAATATACTTGATCTAGTTAAAGAAACTCATTTTTTGACTTGCACTTGCTAGTGTTGGGAACCCCCACGATATTGAGCTTGGTCCCTCAATATCGCTAGATGATAATTTACTGTGTCTGCCAAACACTCTCGCTATCATGCCCTTTGTGTTAGTTTCATTTTGGTCCCAAATGCTATTTATGGAAAGTGTCCAGATTTGCTCAATTGGCATATCTACGGAATGTAAAGATTGGCCTGAACACAATGGTGTTCGTCCCGTGTCCAAATTTGCAATTTAATGACATTCCATATTGTGAGCGACTAAATTTTCCATTCTACTTTCATCACTTAACCACACCACTGACCCCTTGGAGGAGTCTCATTCACAACCTCCTTAAGTCCAATTCAGGACTTGGGACTTGTTAGTCCCGAGAATGGCATCCATGCCACTCCTCCTTTGCACTTGGTCCAAGTGCTCCACATATCCAGTCCCAAGACTGACACCCAAAGGTACCATTGACATATTGGCCCGTTACACTAAGGCCATGCCCATTCACCTTTGCTGCACTGGTGGTCCAATACCACTTGCATCACAATCCCATCTCTCCAAGACTGGGTTGTCCGTCCACGAGTGGTCATCCCAGATCCACTCCTTAGCATCCTTAGGATGCCCACAGACATGGGGAATAGCCTTCCCCAACATCCCTTTGTCAGTTCCTGCCAAGTACCTTTTCCGTCCATGGCCATGTTCACCAACACTGCCACTAGATCAAGGCCCGCAGGCCCGGCCACTAAGTCCCATTGTCCTCTGGGACTTCCTCACCATGTGACCGTATCTATAGTCACTACACTAGAGGACTGCTCCTCCTCCTTTCCCCTATTTGGGACTTCGGGACAACATTTCGGAACACGGTGGCCTTACGCGAGCCCCGTGGGTACTCTCCCCACCTTCCGCCTTTAGGTGCTCTAGCCATGGACTTAGAGCGAGGTTCCATTGAGCCACACCAGGTATCCAAGTAGGTAGTGCCACCCACACTTGGATTGGGAGCATCGGCCAGTCGATCTCTCGGGGGAACTAGAGCCGGCTCTTGAACACTTCACCAAGCTACCACGCTTGTCGGTCCGTATTCACTCTAGTCTTAGACTTCCCAGTGGTCAGTTCATCACCCAACACTGGGTCTGGCCTTCCTGGGCCAAACTGGCCTTTCCTGGCCAAACTGGCTCCACTGCAATCCTCCCCCTTACTATACTTTTGGAGCTCACCAAACCCCCCAGGGTCTGGGAGACAAACGCTTTGGGCTTTCACCCTCTCAGACTTGAATTCGGACTCGGACTCGGACTCGGACTCGGACTCGGGCTCGGGCTCGGGCTCGGTCCCGGTCTCGGCCTCGGTCCCGGTCCCGGTCTCGGTCTCGGTCTCGGTCTCGGTCTCGGTCCCGGTCTCAGTCCCAGTCTCGGTCTTGACCTCAGACTCCATCTTGGTTCCTTCTTGAACTCCATCTCGGATTCCATCTCGGGTCCATCTCGGACTCCATCTTGGACTCATCTTGGACTCCATCTCGGGTCCATCTCAGACTCCATCTTGGGTCCATCTCGGACTCCATCTCGGTCCATCTCGGACTCCATCTCGGACTCCACCTCGGACTCCAACTCGGGTCCATCTCGGACTCCATCTCGGACACTTCCACATGTCATGTGTTGGTCCTTTTGGGTCCCTTTTTGGAGCCTCGCTTATTGCTCGCTTCATGCTCGTTCCTTGAGCACTCTGTTGGGAGTTCCACTCCTGCTCTCAACCTTTCAAGTCGGAGCCTTTTAGTCCAAACGTGTTACGCTCGTTTGGCTTTTGCTTCGGCCACTACCACGTGGCACCCTTTCAGCTCCACTTTGGGGCTTAGGGATTTGTGTCTCACACATATTTAGTAAGTTTTGAGCTTATCCCAGAGACCAACTCTTGATACTAAGGGAGGCTTGGGGTGAAAGCCCAAAGCATGTGTTCTTCAAGCAGGGGGGGGGGAGGGCTGTGGGGGGTTCAAAATGTATAGTAGGGATAGTGGGTAAGTTAGGCATGGCCAACCAACCTGAGGCACAGTCTGGCTCCCGTTTGCATGCCTGTCTTTGTTTTGCGTTTGGCTTGGGTCTAAGCCCAAGTTCCATTCCATGCTAGCTGGTGGAGTACCTATATCCTTGCGTTAGGCCACTAGTATGCCAAAATAGTGCCAGACTCCGTTTGGCTCCGTTTTGTGTGCTGGTCCTGGCATTGGGATGTTGGTTGCTCCCAGACTGTTCCAAGTCGCTCTGGGCTCCTGTCCCTTCGCTCCTTGGGCTGTATACTCGAGAGTTGCTCCGTGGTCCGGTTCTATCACTCCTTGGCTCCATGCTTGGGAGTTTGGCACCGTTCCTTCATTCAGTGGGCCAAGGCCCTGAACCTTGAGTTTTGCACCATTGTCCTTTAAACATGTGGCATATGACATGTGGCATATATCACGTGGCATAAAGAGGGTTTAGGTTCCACTTTGTGGTGTTATCCTATGGAAAATCACCATAGGATAAAGGGTCAAAACCATGTGCGCTACATTTGGTATCAGAGGATGAGTCTTAGCGAGTACTATACAATGAGATTGGGCAACTAGTCTTGTTGCATACGCAAAGATAAAAACAATGATCCGAGTGGGTACATATTTGGGTGCAAAGGCTTCGCAATTGTTCCTTAGGTATGGAGTTTGGTTACCTTGTTGTACCTTATAATGTGAGCTTGCTCTTGGGCTCATAAGAGGGATTGAGTTGTTCCGTTTGCACGAGTTTGAGCTTGGGCTCGTGAGTGAGGCACATTAGCAACTCGAGGATACACTTTGAGTTGGCAGGATTAATGTTAGCCTATCGGTGGTCCATAAGTTGTTCCAATAGTTCCGTGAGTTGTTCCATGTACCGTGGGTAAAAGCAAACCTTTCCTGAGTTTGCTATGAGTGGCAAATAGGCTGGTCTGTAGCTGTTTAGCACGGCACTAGTGGATCCTTCCTAGGCATGGTTACAAGTGGATCAATCAAAGACTATAGGGATTAGTCTATTGGTTCAAGTAGTCATTGCTGTGCTCTCTCATAAATTTTTCTTGGATTGGACTAAAGGCAGTGCAAAAGCAAGCTTGAGGTTTAGTCAAAGATGAGACCGAAAAAAGAGTCGTCAGGGACGAAGGATCAAATACGTAAATCATTTTCTCTTCTTGGAAAGATGATTTGCAATGAGGTGTTAACTCATTACTTGTGTTCATATTATGCAATCAAGAGTTCCTACCTTGATGCATCTTGGAGATGATGGTCTTACAAATGGTGAGTTGTGGAATGGATAATGACGAAGTGCTAAACCATTTTGTCTAGACTTGCTATTGGAAGATTTGGGTTGCAATACTCAATTCTTTTCCGAGAATCTTGCTATTGCTCTGGAGTAGCTTAGTGTTGGATTAGTTTTGAGTTTGGTCGGAAAGAGAGTGGCATGAGTTTGTCTGTGTTGTGAACAAAAGTTAATGGTGTTGGGTGTTGTAATTCTCTATTGGTGGAGTGTGGCATTTATGTTGCATTTTGTCGAATTGAGTTGACACTTGATATTCAAATAAAAGTTTGAAGTAATGACATAAGCATTGCTCATTGTGTTGCTCAATTGATGATCAAGTCATTGTGATTATTATATCATATCCATGTGATAATGAGTAATATGTTTACGAAGTTGCTTGGTTAAACAATGATCAACCCCAAAGTGGTTGATGGAGAAGCTAGTCTACTTGCACGTAGTAGCATTGTAGTAGCTTTGACTAAATTCTCGATGGTGGTCTATTATGCTAAGCTTGAGTTGGTATGTTATTTCCTTGAGGGTTTGCCCATTATGTGTTGGAAAAGGGTTGTAGCATTCATTTGCTATAGCTTATCGGTTGATCCACTAACACTTGGAGTAGATTATTGGATGGAGAAGATGTGTAATTGAGGCATTGACATTGCTAGCACTTGTGTTAGTGGAAGTGGCATTGTTGTTTCGAGTGATGAGGATTTTCCTTAGAGCTTGAATTTCCATGTCATTTTTCTTGTTAGTGTTTTGGCTTCACATTGTATCTTAAAGGTGATTGAAGAAGAGTGTAGTGCAATGTGGATATTTGAAGATGTGATCTTCGTGATCAAGCCTTGGATGTTTATTTTGCATTTTACGGATGTTGGTGTTAGATGTTGGATATATGGGCAAAAATATGTTCGATGCTTAAGCATATTATGAGTCTTGAAAATCTGTGTTGAGGTGAACCTTTGTGAAGTTGTAGGTAAAAAGAAGTTGGTTGAGTCTTGAAAGTTTGTATTCTTAGACCGAGAGTCATTCTTTTTCTAGGATGGAAAATTTTCCACAAATTTTTTTAAGCTTTTCTAATGGTTGATCTATTAGTCACTTTGCTCGAAAACCATTCTGTTTTCGTAAGCTAATACAAACTAGTGAAAGGGTTGGAGTTGACTTCGGTTAACTTAGACCTTAGTAGGCAATTTGTATGATGCGACTCGAAAAGGGATGCTGACTTTAGGGCTAAGGCAATTGAATTGGATAGAGTCTGGAGTTGGTGTAGAAAAGTGGCCATTGCGTTTTTCTAGAAAGGTGACTCTTGTGCCTTTCTTCTGTAGCATTGTGCTTGGTGGCAGGTTGCACCTTGCATTTTGTTTATGAGAGTAGTGAGCTTTCACTGATCTTGACTTGGTCTTGGTGGCCTTGTGCCTTGGCTAAGGATGGTGATGTCCAACTTAGTTGTTTGCAGTTGAGATGTTGGTACCTATACTATAGCTTTGTCTAAGTGGAGGTTGTGTACCGATATGAGTCCATCTCATGGTCTTCACTTTAAGTTTCAACTAAGTGTTGGTCATGTATAGTTAGCCTCTTCAAGGTATGCTCAGAGCTATTGACTAGATATGGTTGGTGAGTTTATCACGGTTGAGTTGGATTTGAGTGGTCATTTAATTTATGCTTGTCCATGAAACTTTATCTCATACCTGGGGTATTATGTTTATATTGGACAAATGTATGACTCAATGGCACGAGTGTAGTGTTTGGGTCTTATGAAGGTAAGTTGAAAGAGTAATTGTTAGTTGTTTTGCAACTAGTGATTACTTATAAATTTTGTCGAGAGACTATTGACACTTGCTTCACTCGATGATGATTTAGCAGTGATGGGTTCGCTTTACCGGATGGTATTGGGGAGGATCGTGTCGTTAAACTTACATGGTTTTTCCATGTTAGCATATTATCGATTCTACCTCTATCGATATCATTTGGTTACGTTTAGTCTATGGTGTTGGATTTCATTGAGTCTTGGATGTGGTGAATCATTCTTTGAAGAAGTGTTATCTGTAGCTGAGTATTATTGAAGAATTGGTCTCGGATACTAGCTAAGGTATCTTCGACTTTGGTTAGCTTAGTTGCTAGAGTGTTTTGAGTGGTGATTCACTCTTGCTTTCTTCTATCTTTGTTATGGTGTTGATGGCATCAAAGTGATGCCTTGTCATTGATATTATTGATGTTGAGATTCAAGTGAGATGAAATGTCTATCCTTAGGATTGATATTGAGTTTCATTACTCTTGATAGAGATAGTGTTGATGGTTTGGTTGTAACTTTGTGTTATTAGCATTCGTGCATTTGCTAGTTAGCAACTATGTTGACGTTTAAATGAACTGAGTGGCAAATTTGAGTTAGTTGTGTTCTAAACGAGATTATTTAGTAGGGGTTGAGCTTTGGTTTTTTGTTAAAAAGTGGTTTAGTCATGGACTATACTAACTTTACGAGAGGAAAAGTTCGTGATTGGTATTGAAGTGTTTGAATCCTTGCTGGATTTGAATTGGGATATATCAATCATTGATGATTTTTTTTGTACTTGTTATGAAATAAATTACATCTTGCTATAGATGGATTCATGGAGGATCGGTTAGATGATTACTTATTGAGCATAACTTCGTTATGCTTAGCTTTTGGATTGATGCAGACATGCTCTTCATTAACTTTGGCATTATGAAGTTTAGCTTATGGATGTGTTGAAGAGGATATTGTGGGTTGCACCATGATTTCTTCTTTAACATTGAAGTTAGTTCATGCAAGACTCGTGATCATTGTTAAACAAGACTTGGCTATAGGCTTCTTTAAATTTTTGATTCTTTGAGTTTTCATGCTCATTGTTTCATTTGTTAGAAGTTGTTAAGGAAGGCATTTTTGCTCATTAGCTTTGATGTTGAAGGTGGCTTTTGCATATGGAAATCATTAGTGATGATTGACTATCATCTAGGATAGTTGATTATTTTTGTCAAAAGGTTTTGCTTGATTGTTGTTGATATAGAATGATTCACTATTCTTTGGGATGGTAGATTGTTTCTTCGATAATAATTATGCATATCTTTATTGGTGGGATGATTGATATTCTTTCATGATAGTTAGTTATTCTTTTTGATGGCTTATGGCTTTTTGCAATACTACATGTTTTATATGGTTTGCTCTGGATTGATCTTTTGGGTTTGAGACATCGATAGGATGTTGCTAACACTTGCTTAAGCAACTTGAGTTCCTTAGTGTTGTTGACCGAGATCTATTCAGATTGGCTGGTGCGGTGGTTGGCATGATTAAGTGTTTGTTGGTCTTATCACATTCATTCTATTATGTTGGTTGTTGCTTGAGTTAGTTCTGATAGATTGGGATGTTATTTCCTTCGAGTGATACATTCGCGATCTTTCTTGCCATTCAATGATACTTTGTGTTCTTTGAGTTATCTTTAGTAAATTGTTGGGCATACTATCTACACTTTTTAATAGTTAAATTATCTCATTGAGTTTTTTTGATGATACACTTGCTATTGAATTTTGTTGAATAGTGAATCCTATGTTTCCAAAAAACATGGTGATCTTGGTGGTTCCTATACTATAATACTAGTTTATCGGATGATAACTTACTTGGAATACTTTTGTGTTCTAATCTAAGATGTATTCACTGATAATTAAGTCTCTAAGATATCATTGTCTATGACTTTGATATTGTCCATCTATTGATCTTTGAGTTTGGGCTAGTATAGGCAGATTAGCTTCGGCACTTCGTGTGTATAGTGAAATCTTTAGTCATGAGGTAGCTACTGTCGATTGGTCACATCACCCACCTCTCTGTTGATGTTCTTTATTCCGTTCAAAAGGGCGTGACCGTGTAAACAACTCTAACTACCTGTTTACAGTAGTTTATCTAAACCTTACTGACGGGTTTGGTTTCTTTGCTCAGGAGGGTTGGGGCCTTTTGCTTCTCTCTCTATGTTCCTACGGCAGGGGTGTATCACACTTTTGTAAGCTGGGTGACTCCCAGAGCAGCACAGGTGGCTGACTCCGTTGGTCATTTCCTTGTTGGCGACGGCTGGAAGGTGTCTGAGCTGGTAGTGTATCTGCGTTAGACAAAGAGATTACCTTTAACTTATTTAAGTTGGTGCATTTCTCACATAGTGTGAGTACCATGAACTTTTTCTAGAGTTGTTTTCTTGGCGGTATTCTAGACTTGAGTATGCATCAACGAGGACGTTGATTTTCCCAAGGGGGGGAAAGTGTCGCAAATGTGACTTCGGGTATCGAAAGTTACTTGTCAGTTAGTCCTTATGGACACTCTTTCCTTACTGCCACGATGGTAGGAGGTCGGTATTGCTAGGCCTATTATCAGTCTCCGCCTAAGCTAGTTGAGAAACTAGTCTTCGCATATGCACTTGACCAGATGAGCATAAGGAAGGAATTCCTAAGTGTCTATTTAGTCAAACATACTTGACCTAGTTAGAGAAACTCATTCGTTGACTTGCAGTTGCTAGTGTTGGGAACCCCCGCGATATTGAGCTTGGTCCCTCAATATTGTTAGATGATAACTTACTATGTCTGCCAAACACCCTCGCTGTCATGCCTTTTGTGTTAGTCTCATTTTGGTCCCAAATGTTATTTATGAAAAGTGTTCAGATTTGCTCATTTGGGATATCTACAGAATGTAGAAATTGGCCAGAACACAATGGTGTTCGTCCCGTGTCCAAATTCGCAATCTAGCGCCATTCTATATTTAGTAAGTTTTGAGCTTATCCCAGAGACCAACTCTTGATACTAAGGGAGGCTTGGGGTGAAAGCCCAAAGCATGTGTTCCTCAAGCAGGGGGGGGGGAGGGTTGTGGGGGGTTCAAAATGTATAGTAGGGATAGTGGGTAAGTTAGGCATGGCCAACCAACCTGAGGCACAGTCTGGCTCCCGTTTGCATGCCTGTCTTTGTTCTGCGTCTGGCTTGGGTCTAAGCCCAAGTTCCATTCCATGCTAGCTGGTGGAGTACCTATATCCTTGCGTTAGGCCACTAGTATGCCGAAATAGCACTAGACTCCGTTTGGCTCCGTTTTGTGTGCTGGTCTTGGCATTGGGATGTTGGTTGCTCCCAGACTGTTCCAAGTCGCTCTGGGCTCCTGTCCCTTCGCTCCTTGGGCTGTATACTCGAGAGTTGCTCCGTGGTTCGGTTCTATCACTTCTTGGCTCCACGCTTGGGAGTTTGGCACCGTTCCTTCATTTAGTGGCCCAAGGCTCTGAACCTTGAGTTTTGCACCATTGTCCTTTGGACACGTGGCATATGACATGTGCATGTGTCACGTGGCATAAAGAGGGTTTAAGTTCCACTTCGTGGTGTTATCCTATAGAAAATCACCATAGGATAAAGGGTCAAAACCACATGTGCTATACCTACAATCAAGTGATCACCCTTTTAGCCAGTTGGCTTAAGATGTAAGGGATAGGATCCTAACATTGGTATTGGAGCCTAGTTCGATTCTCATGGCTGACGTGTGGGGCAAGAATATTCTGAAGGAATATTCAACATGGTGGATCTAGAGGGAGAACCAAGGTTTGGTAGACCCTAAGAGAAGGACCATGGTGACCAGAGGGTGGCCTAAGTATGATCACGGATGATCATTCCCTGATGAGGGGAGGATTGTTAGGCACCAGGTCAAGATAATAGGATAAAGAAAGGGGCAATTAAGTGATCACCCCTTTAGCTAGTTGGCTTAGGGTGTAAGGGGTAGGATCCTAACAGTTACCTAGCTCATAATCATCATTCTCCACATGGGCAAGTGAACCATCTTGTCAAATGTAAAGAGTAGTAGATCAAGAGTCTTTTGCACTATTTTGATAACTCAGTAAAGATTACTAGGTAATTTTGTGTGATGATTTCAACTTCTTATTTGAGCATTATGTGAATCTTCTTATACTGTTGGTTGCTTATCAAAAGAACCTTACGCTAACATCATAGTTCTTTGAGCTTTTAACCTTATATTTCAATAAGTAGGCAAGGGTGCTTCTTTCCCACTATGGGACATTGGCCTATGCCAAGTAGCCCACATCACCACCATCTTTATTTTGCTTTAGATTTTAATGTATAATGTTTTTAATTAAAATTTATATTTTATATTCACATATCATGGCATTTGTAACTATTCCAATGCATGCTAGACTATTGCCTAGTTCATTTCTAGAGCACTCACAAAATTATTTATTTTTTTATGTGTTATAAACATGCTATGCTTATTGAATTTTTCCTCAACAACAAAATAAATAAAGTTTAAATGAATTATAATAAAATAATAAGTTTAATTCATGTTTATTTATAAATATTTTTTATAAACTAATTTAAAAAGATAAGAATCTTTAAAATGTTTCTTAATTTAATTTTCATTTTCCTTCATTTTATTTCAATTTTGGGAAGAACATCTAAAATACAATTTGAAAATAGAGATTTTTTAACTCATAATGAAGTTGGAATGGTTATTGATGAGGGATATAGAAGTCTTTTATCACATATAAAATCAAGAAATCATACATATTCTTCAACCTACCATAATATTTTTATTGTACAATATAATAGAATAACTGTAGTTTTTTCATTCCAACGTTTAGAAGGTAATCCACCTATATGTTCATCAGCAAAGATATCAAGAAATATAACTACAGGAGGTGTATTAAGAACTGCTTTGAGATATATATATACTCAATATCGTACTGCAATAGTAAATGCACGTGCAGAAGAATGTAGAATAACATCAGATAACTATGATTTTGAATATAATGCCTTTTTTACTCAACGACAGCAAGATAATAATTTATTTCAGAATAGATTTAAAGATATTGACTTAAATGGAATTTCATATATTTGTGATTTAAGATTAACAACTTTGAGTGCTGGATTTAGCAATAATAAACTTTATACAGGTCAATTTATAATTTCTACAAATAGAGAAAATGTTTTACTAGTAAGATCAAATTGTAAAATTTCTCTTTATTCTAGAAGAAATATTTTATGGACATCTGATAATATAAATGAATATTTTGGTTTATGTATTCTTATCTTACAAAATGCTGGTCATCTTGTATTATATACAGAAAATAATATTGTAATATTGTCTAATAAAAAAATTTGTATTAATTGTTTCATATTTACTTTTCTTACAATACAAAATGATTATAATATGGTAATATATAAGTCAGAAGAACCGAATTCAATCTGGTGGGCATTGAATAGTCACGATCAATATAATGTTTAAAAATAATATTCCATAAATTTTTTTTTAAAAAAAATATTTTATCTTAAATACTATATAAAAATATCTTAATTATATTTATATATACTTAGCCAAGTTTCTTCTTCATTTTTTTTGGTTTCAAGATAGTACTATTTTCTAAAATTGTCCCTACATCCTACTCTAGGATTTATAAATACAACTATTGCACTATTGTATGTACTCAGAAAAGGGATACTAAATACAACTATTGCAATAGTACTTAGACACAAGGAATCAAAGAGTGAGTGATACATCCTTTAATGCAATACTATACTACAACTTCTAGTTTAATGTAGTAACTAGCTGGAATGCATGAACTGCATTCTATATTGCTAAAACTATTTTATTAGCATTATATGCTATTGAGGCAATAGAACCAAGACTTCCACACTATATATTAGATGATTTATATATATATATATCAAATTCATTAGCTAAAAGTGCATGTATGATAAGTCGCATACACAATTTTGGTATGGTTTACTATCACTGGAAGTGGAAAAGAATTATTATCTTGTTAAAGCCTTGCAAGGAAATTGTTATGACAAGCTAGCCAATTGAGCATCAAAGACTAATAGGCCTCATGTACAAGTGAAGTGGGGGATGATGGCATCATTTAAAAGTATGGATAAAAAAATTGGGATTAGTAGATTTGGAACTTGTTGTTTCAAATCTACTATAAGAGCATTGTTCCTCAAATTCACATATTAACAAGTACCCCATTGCCACTTAAATGATTACCTAATATGGATGAATCAGGCATAATAATAATGTAACTAAGATCATAAGCACCATCAAATATGTATACTATGCAACAATGATATCTTGGGGTCCCACCATGCAGCACTGTGGGTATGTATGTGTACCCTTGCTACATACTACTACTACTGTGAAGCACATCAGCTGCAAGTAGAGTGTGGTTGACATAACAAACTACACATTCTTTGGGAGCATAATACACTCTTAAACAAGTTGAGAATGTCTTTCACATCCTCTATCCAAACTCCCCTTCCATAGTAAATGTTTATAGATCAATCATTCATGAATGCCACTAAAGAACAGTAGATTAACCATGCATTTGAGCATTTTTCTGATAGTCAGGATTACGACCTTGACACTCAAGGTTATAGTGTTGATAGTGAGGACTCAGAAAGAAGTGGTGGTTGCCACCATGTAGGAGTAATTAAGGGGGAGAGTTAGCACTCAACCCCTATCCCTACCTCTATTGTATTTCAACCTATCATCAATGGACATCCATTTTCTCAAGACTCAAAGTATTTTAGTGATGTCAAATTTATCCTTACTCACAATCACTCGTATGAGCCTTCTTAGGGATTGAAAGTTTCAAGTTAATTACTAACTAATTCATGTGTTCAGTAGTTTGTTCTAGGGTGAGGATTATTATACCAATGCAAGATCAATGACAATGAAAGCCCTTTGTCTCTCTACAACCACAGTACCAAACTGTCATAGCTAGCTCTTCACCAAATTCTTTCTTGCATCTACAACAAAATTACAATATAACTTCACCACAATTCTTCTAGTTTTCGCTGGCGACCATGGTAGGATAGGAGATATCATAAGAAGATCTAAAATCCAAACAAGAAACACCAAAAAACACATCAAAGAGAAGAGAAAGAAATGAAGATGGTGAAATTGTGAAGATTTTAACAAAATTCAACAAAATAAAGATTACTCAATTTGATTGAAGATGGCGGAAAACCATTACCCAAGTCTCCATTGAAATCAACACAGTTACAACCCACATTCAAGAACACTCAAGACTGCGGAATTCAAGAAAGTTTTCCTGACACTCAGGAATATTTTCTTGAGAATCAAAAAAGTCTATGATAACGAATGAAACAACATAACTATCCCTTTGAAGATCATGTATATACTAGGTATGAAAATTGTCTTCTTTATAGTTTCTAGAACTGCACAAAGCTATACACTAAGTGCTACCCAAATAGGAGATGTGCTTATTGCATAGCCAAGAAGACTACTTTGAAAATTAAAAACAAAAAGGAAAGTTAGCAAAGTAGTAGAGAAGAAAGAAAATTAAGAAGGATGGAAGTATGCACAAACAAGACTACATCTAATTTGACCACTTCACAACAGTTTAGAGATTGATATGGGTAAATTGAGGTTATATTTTTCATCACACTTTTATCAATTTCTTAGAAACACATAAACAAGAAAATTGTATACTAATTACCTTAGTTTTTTATAACCAGCTTTCTAGTAACAATAAAAAACAAGATTGTTGAACAGCAAATTTGTCAACTCCTCGCTAAATGAAGAAATCCCAACACTCAAAAAAATGCAACAATTCTACTTTGACTACTGCAAGGACCAATGAGTGACACATTACCAATAACAACACTTACCCGAATTCACGACTATGTACATTAAAGCATAACAATGCACATCAGCGAAACTAGAGATTGTTGACTTTGCTATTAATCTACGCCAACAAAAAATCTCGAGATTAGAAAATTTACTACAAATGAACAACCCCAACTTTAACTTCCACCACATCTAAGAGTTCCACCACACTTAAGAGCTCAACCATAACAAACAAGAATACAAATTCCAGGACAACTATCATGTTAATAAGTGTGAAAATAACCTTAAATTCAAGCTTATACATAAATTCGAAGAGTTCAACCTTAAGATTCAGTTCAAAGCACCAAAATTCTAATTATAGTCACTTAGTCCAATGCAAAAAATAACAACTTCTGAATTCACAGATTAATTTAGCGTGTCGACTTCAGTGCGACAACACCAATTTAACTCATCACCAAAATTCATATAACCAGACTATGAAACCAAAGTAAAATCATCATCAAAATAATCCTAAAAGAAGTTCAAGAATCATTTAAGCATCATAACAAAAAACTTAAAAAATACAAGACCACCAAGGATAACAACGCAATAGAATAAAAAGAAAAAGACACAAAAATCAAAGAAATTACAACTATAATATTTCTCACCTTTGAATGTAGAATATAAAAAGACTACTGAAAGCACTCAAGAATCTACCTCTCGAGATTCAAGAAAGAATTTTTAACAAAGTTTATAATCAAAAAAGAAAAGAAACATATACACCAATCCGCTCTAGAGTCATCATCAACTGTGAGAAGTTTATAGAAAATCAAAACAAAACCAAACTTTACATGTGGAGAATCATCCTCAAATTTTCCAGGATCTCTAACCTCTACCTAGATCAAAAATGCGTTTGCCAACGAAAAGAGAAACAACACTATAATTAACACGAAATACAATGAATCTACAAAGAACTTCTAATTTTTTTACTACAACAAATCAAAGAAATCATTGGATGACATGATATGTTACACCCGTTGGCACAGCCATGCATGATTTACAAAATGAAGAAATACAAAGAGGAACTTGGGCAAATGAACATTGGATACACCCCTAAACATTGCAACTATTAGCTAAAGAAATATGTTGGAATTCATATCTCAACACATAGGCTGTGATTAAAGATTGAAGAATACAAAAATCAAGAATTTGGAAACCTGTCTCAACAACAATCTCGAGGACAACAACACTTAGAATACACCTACTACTTAGCTCAGACTTTTCGAATATCACCACTGATTGGAGAATGTGGACACTTATAGTGAGGATATGCAAGACTTTATAAAACATAATTAGAGGTAGGGCACAATTACTTTACAACAATTTAACATAACAAAGACTCGTAAAAAGAGTAGCTATAGTATGCACTTCTGTTCAATCCTAAAGTTAGCGAGTAGTGACTTTGTTGACGACTGATCAACTTTACCGAGCTGAGTATGATGTAACAACACAAATACTAATATACAAAATCATGTTAGTACACTACACGATTTTATAACTATATAATATTTCCTTGAGAAGAACACTATAAACCAAAGACAACAACAACAAATCTAATAAAACTAATTCAAGAAACCAAATTCAAGAAAACAACAACTCAAGAAAACTCCAGCATAATATCAAATGTACAAGCACAAACCCAACCCACTCAAGATACAAAAGTGAGATCAACGACAGGAAAATCAAGAAAGTAGAAGACAACTCTAGCAACCTTCAACATTAGACAAATAACAAAAAGCTTAATCTCTAGAAGAAATCATTGAGACAATATTTAACACCTATGACAAAACAAACTAAGCAACACAAGTTGGCAAATCAAGCTGCATAATTACAACAGAACTAGAAGACAATTTAACAATATAAGATTTACAACTAGACAAAGATATACCACCATTAGAGACTCCAGAATACAAAAACTACACCACCAACAATTATCAATTGTATCCACCATCACCAGAAGAACAAGTTCCAAGCAACACCAAAGACATGGCACTCATCAATCAGCTACACCATATGGCAACATTATCACCTACTAGATTTTCACTAGAAGTAAAATCAGAGATGCAAAATGACATCTCCAACAATTCAATCTCATCATCAAAGTTAACTAGCAATAGGCAAACAAAGCACTTCTCTTTCTTTTCACACTCAAAGGCAAAGCACTAGAATGGTACTACAACTTTGAAGAAAAACTTAACTACAAAGAAAAGATCAGAAAATTTAAGGACAAATATCAACTTAGCGGCACAACAGCCAAACACCTAGAACACTTCAAAAGTATCAAACAAGGTAGTAAAGAAGACATAGAAGACTATACCTAAAGATTCAAATATCACGTAAAGCTCTACTTATTGAACAAGGTAAGCACATTTGGTATGTACAGGGATTGAAGAAAATCTACTAGCAAATAGTCGCTCTTGCAAGCACGGAAGAAGATCAGATACTACAAACACCATTGACAACATTTCTGAGAAAATCAAGAACCTCAAAAAACAGTTCCAAAAATTTTCGAGAGCAGAAACATCAAGGACTAGTACACTTGTATGGAGACAATATAACAAACAAACATATCAAGGTTTGTTTTTGAATTTCAACTAATTGGATGCTTCTTTTTACAGATCACTAGAACTCCCATACCTCTTACTTGAGGACAACTTGCACCACCACATGATACCTCTTTGTTGGTCTTTTTCATACTTTTATCCAGGTACTTAACTTCACATGTATATGATGTTTGTTTTGAGTGGCGATTATAAGTTATGTTGTATTGAGATGCTCCTAGATGTAAATGACTAATTTTTCCATTCTACTTTAGTCACTTAACCGCACCTCTGACCACTTGGAGGAGTTTCACTCACAACCTCCATAAGTCCTATTTTGGACTTGGGCTTGCTAGACCCGAGAATGGCATCCCTTGCCACTTAACCTTTGCACTTGGTCCAAGTGCTCCACGTGTCCGATCCCATGACCGACACCCCAAGGTTCCACCGACATATCAGCCCGTTACACTAAGGCCATGCCCAATCACCTTGGTCACATCGGTAGTCTGACACCACTTACATCACAATCCCGTCTCTCAAAGACTAGGCCATCCGTCCATGAATGATTATCCTAGATCCACTCCTTAGCATCCTTAGGATGCCCATAGACATGGGGAATAGCTTTCCCCAATATCCCTTTTTCGGTCCCCACCAAGTCCCTTTCTGCTCATGGCCGTGCTTGCCAACATTGCCACTGGATTAAAGCCCATAGGCCCGACCACTAAGTCCCACGGTCTTCTGGGACTTCCTCACCACTCGACTGTATCCTTGGTCACTACACCAGAGGACTCCTCCTCTTTGTTTCCATAGTCTGGGTCTTTGGGACAACATTTTGGAACACCGTGGCCTTACACGAGCCTCATGGGTACTCTCCCCACCTTCTGCCTTTGGGTGCTCTAGCCATGGGCTTAGAGCGAGGTTTGGTTGAGCCACACCAGGTATCCAAGTAGGTAGTGCCACCCACACTTGGACTGGGAGCATCGGCCAGTCGATCTCCCGGGGGAACTAGAGCCGGCTCTTGAACACTTCACCAAGCTACCCCGCTTGTCGGTTCGTGTTCACTCTAGTTTTGGACTTCCCAGTGGGCAGCTCATCACCCAACACTAGGTACATCCTTCCTGGGCCAAGCTGGCCTTTCCGGGCTAAACTGGCTTTTCCGGGCTAAACTGGCTCCACTACAGTCCTCCCCCTTACTATACTTTTGGAGCTCACTAAACCCCCTAGGGTTTGGGAGACAAACGCTTTGGGCTTTCACCCTCTCAGACTCGAACTCGGACTCGGACTCGGACTCGGACTCAGACTTGGACTCAGACTCGGACTCGGACTCGGACTCAGGCTCGAGCTCGAGCTCGGGCTCGGTCTCAGCCTCGGCCTCGGTCTTGGTCTCGGTCCCGATCTCGGTCTCGGTATCGGTCTCGGTCCCAATCTCGGTCTTGGTCTCAGTCCCGGTCTCAGTCTTGGTCCCGGTCTCGATTTCAACCTCAGACTCCATCTCGGGTCCTTCTCGGACTCCATCTTGGATTCCATCTCGAGTCCATCTTGGACTCCATCTTGGGTCCATCTCGGGTCCATCTCGGACTCCATCTCGGTGTAAGCGACTAAATTTTTCCATTATAATTTAGTCACTTAACCATACCTCCGACCACTTAGAGGAGTCTCATTCACAACCTCCATAAGTCCAATTCTGGACTTAGGGCTTGCTCACCCCGAGAAGGGCATCCATGCCCCCCAACCTTTGCACTTGGTCCAAGTGCCCCACATGTCCGATCCCATGATCGACACTCCAAGGTACCACCAATATACTAGCCCGTTATGCTAGGCCATGCCCTTTCACCTGGTCATATCGGTGGTCCAACACCACCTACATTGCAATCCTGTCTCTCCAAAACTGGGCCATCTGTCCATGAGTGGTCATCCCAGATCCACTCTTTAGCATCCTCAGGATACCCGCAGACATGGGGAATAGCCTTCCCCGATATCTCCCTTTCCAGTCCTCACCAAGTCCCTTTTTGTCTATGGCCGTGTTCGCCAACATTACCACTAGATCAAGGCTCGCAAGCCCGACCTCTAAGTCCCTCTCTCCTTTGGGACTTCCTCACCATATGACCATATCCTTGGTCACTGCACTAGAGGACTGCTCCTCTTCCCTTTCATCGTTTGGGACTTTGGGACAACATTTTGGAACACCGTGGTCTTACATAAGCCTCATGGGTACTCTCCCCACCTTCCGCCTTTTGGTGCTCTAGCCATGGGCTTAGAGCAAGGTTCCGTTAAGCCACACCAGGTATCCAAGTAGATAGTGCCACCCACACTTGGATTGGGAGCATCGGCCAGTCGATCTCTCGGGGGAACTAGAGCCGGCTCTTGAACACTTCACCAAGCTACCCCGCTTGTCGGTCCGTGTTCACTCTAGTCTTGGACTTCTCAGTGGGCAGCTCTTCACCCAACACCGGGTACAGCCTTCCTTGGCCAAACTGGCCTTTCCTGGCCAAACTGGCTCCACTGCAGTCCTCCCCCTCATTATACTTTTGGAGCTCACCAAACCCCTCAGGGTCTGGGAGATGAACACTTTGGGCTTTCACCCTCTCAGACTCGAACTTGGACTCGGACTCGGACTCGGACTCGGACTTAGACTCGGCCTCGGCCTTGGCCTCGGTCTCGGCCTCGGCCTCGGTCTCGGCCTCGGCCTCGGTCTCGGCCTCGGCCTCGGTCTCGGCCTCGGCCTCGGTCTCGGCCTCGGCCTCGGTCTCGGCCTCGGCCTCGGTCTCGGTCTCGGCCTCGACCTCGGTCTCGGCCTCGGTCTCGGTCTTGGTTTCGGTCTCGGTCTCGGTCTCGATCTCGGTCTCGGTCTCGGTCTCTGTCTCCGTCCCGGTCTCGGTCTCGGTCTCGGACTCCATCTTGGGTCCTTCTCGGACTCCATCTCGGATTCCATCTTGGACTCCATCTCAGACTTCATCTCGGGTCCATCTCGGACTCCATCTCAGGTCCTTCTCGGACTCCATCTCGGGTCCATCTCGGACTCCATCTTGGACTCCATATCAGACTCCATCTTGGGTCCATTTCAAACTCTATCTTAGACTCCATCTCAGGTCCATCTTGGACTCCATCTCGGACTCCAACTCGGGTCCATCTCGGACTCCATCTCAGGTAAATCTCGGACTCCATCTCAGTCCATCTCGGATTCCATCTCGGACTCCTCCACGTGTCATGTGTTGGTCCTTTTGGGTCCCCTTTTTAGAGCCTCGTTTATTGCTCGCTTTGTGCTCTTTCTTCAAGCACTTTGTTGGGAGTTCCACTCAAGCTCTATTTCGTTAAAGTGGGAATTGTCATTATCCCACTTGTAAAATAAGGTTTCCAAACCTTTATATAGTATATAAATATAACAAAATTCAACTGCATTGAGGCACATGCCATTTTATTTTAAACAAGGAAATGTCTATTCAATCACTTCTCCTCCCCCTGCCACTGCTTCACCTCTCTCTTCTCCTTGTCATCGTCGTCCAATTTCTTTCCATCCTTTTAATATTGGCTCAGTTGCTCCGAGTCTAGGTGGAGCCCAAGTCCCCATTCAATCTTTACTTTCCCCTTATTAATAAAACAACTTCGTAGACTTCCAATAACATGCTGTAACACTTCTAGTATAATGCAAATCCTCTAAAAGAATTGTCTTTTAATATTAATACAATGGCATGGAACCCCATGCCATAATAAGTTACATTTTTAAATAAATACATGCCATCTCAGACTGTTATTTTTTGCCTCCAATGCCTATACAATAATCTTGGAATTTCATCACTCTCCACACTATCAGGATTTAAACCCAATAGTAATGCCATCTCTTCTCTAATACGTCCACGCTCATGTTCAGTGGTCGAAGAACCCATACGGTTGAGCAGATTATGGAGATGCGGATAGTGCTTGGCTAGACAATATACATGCCATAAATGATGACTGGTGTCTGTCCGATCAAATAGCTTCTGATATACCGTTCCATCTGCCATTTGGTTGATTTTTGCAGCCACCTCCTAGACTGGCCGGTTCTCTATCACCATCGCTCCAAGCCGTTTTGCAAGGTCCCCCCAGAACATACGGTTTCTTCTCCCTAGTTTCCATACTGCAAGAGATGGGGTGCACTGCATATGTGTGCGTGTTCACTGTAGTTTTAATCGCGAGTCATTGATGATGAGGATTTCACTTGACCTAGCAGTCCGGTTCATCACTACAGCCTCTGGCTTGACGAAGATGGGCTTGCTACCCCTCACATGGACCATAGTCAAACAATCCTCCTGCGTTAGGAGAAAGTCAAATGGTAATATTACTCGCGTCTGATCGTGCATCATCTGTAGCAACGTTAATGCATTGTGGCGCATCATGGATGTCCAAACTCCCTATTGCAAATTGAACCCGGCCCTCTGTTTTAAGTGTCGCATGGTCATTATTAGATCCCGCAGTTTCTCCCGTGTGATTAATGTGAATCTGTCTCTTTTGACCAACTTGCAACCGCAGGCTTTGGAGGGTGCAATGACATTCGAGGACGAGCCACGCTCATGGGAGAAAAGGACACCGTTCAGATCAAAAACGATACAATACCTTCGCCGTGACTCTGAAATGAAATGCGTCAGCATAAAAAATGGTACAAGTCAATTTTACCATCTACAATATTAGCGAATGGTGCTCCCGATGGTCGTTGAGAGGGTTTTGGTCGAGGAAACGTGAAGGGCGGAAATACTCTCCTCTGCAATGTGGGGTCAATCGCATCCGATGGCGTGTGGGCACATGCCATTTCAGCTATAGACTCTGGTACAACTGGCTCAACAGTGGCATGGGGTGGTTCCGATGGCGTGTGATCACACGCCATTTCAGCTGGTGCCTCCGTTGGCAAAGTGGACATGACCGAACAGGCAGCAGGGGCGGTGTAGGGAGGTTCTAACGGCGCGTAGTCAGACGATTGGGCACACGTTGAGTCCGTTGGAAATGAGGATATGACCGGCTCGGCAGCTGGGGCGGCCTCATGCGGGTCCAATGGCGCCTTGTCACCGTCAGTTGGATACGTGGACAAGATTGACTCAGTGGTATGGGCAGCATCAAGTGGAGCGTGGTCAGCTTGCTTGGCGTTGATATGGATAGTAGCCTCCACCAGCTCTGATGACTCTTGCAGGCAAGTAGAGTCCACTGGCGGATCCATATGCATGTCCAAATATCTCCCTTCGATTGAGATGGTATCCTCCCTACTGGCTACTAAAAATAAAGTCATTAGCACATTGAATCGACTATACTGTATTTACCATCAACTGCTATTGAGGAACTAGGACCGATATCACTTGGGCGCACTACTGATTCTGAAGGATTGGACATACGTTTCGACCCTTGCTTGGCACTATCCTTCCTCGACACTAAAGGCTAGAGTTTGTATCTTAATTCAACTGAATAATCTCTACTTACCATTTGCTTTGCAACCTACATGGACAATGTTAGAAATGGTAAAAGGTTAGGAATGGATGTACTATTATTTACCTGATGGTTTGTCTTGTATGACCTTCCTCCGCTGCTCTTTGGCCACCTCAGGCTGGCCATCGTCGTCATCATCGTCGTCGTCGTTATTGTGATCATCACCATTGTGAGGACCATCCAAGTCCTCTTCGTCCTCCTCTTCTTCGTCCTCCTCTTCTTTGTCCTCCTCTTCGTCCTTCTGCTCTTCCTGCTCATTATCTTTCTCTGGCTCCTCATCCCCCTCCTGCATTTCTTCCATAGGCTGCTTAGGCTGGATGGCTTGTTCTTCCAGGACCATCTTGGGAAAATCATCTGGCCGAGTCTCCATCTCAAAATACAAGACATCCATAGCCTGTTTTAGTGCGTGACCTAGGACCGTATCCTCACCCGACTGTCTTAACATGGTTTCTGCACGTTCTTACACCCTTCGAAGACGACGAGATGAGAAAAATGTGGCCCTGACTTGAAAAGCATCCCTCATCCATTGTACCTCTCCATTGAGATTGGGGAAGGGGAGTCCGCCATAGGAATCTGAGTCAGGAGGTGGTGACTGGCTGCTTTCACTTAGCCCTTGATTTGCAATGAATGGCATGAGCACACACGCCATAACCGCGAGGCATTACCTATCATCTTTTCGTTGCCCTTCTTCCTTTTCGAATCAAACGCCTCTGATCCCGACGACTGTCCAACGTGCTTTCGCTTTTTATGACCACTGTCAGTTTGAGCTTGGCTGGTGCTTGCCTGTTTTTCCTTTGAAGAAGTGTCTCCTGCAAGGAATGGCATGAGACCACACGCCATTGCAAATATAATTTGTACCTCCTTTTTTCCTATTGCTTGTCTGTTTGTCCTTCTTCGACGCGCCACCAGTGTGCTTTTCAGTCCTCGTGTCTGAATATTCACAACGATCTGTAATCAAAATGGCGTGAGGCCTCACGTGACCTTACCTTGTGCAGGTTGTGAGCTCGGCCCAACATGGGTATCTTCAACAGTAGCTGTTAACGCCGTTTCAGCATCTGGGGGTGGCCACGCTCCTGCATACAAAGCTTGTGAGATAACATTTAAACTTAAAGTGCGTACTCACCAGGTTCGCAGAGAAGATACTGTTTTTCTTTGGCAACTGTAATTATATGCTCCATTGAAGTCACCTCTTCAATGGAGTTTGTCACCGCAACACACGGGACACCTTTGAGTAGTGCGGCTCGAAAAAATAGTCCGCCGCAGTTGTACTCGACAACACATTTGCCCTTGGAGTCGGAAGCAGGTGACCCACCCGCTATTGCGTTGAAGACCCAGCTGAGCATTTCCCATGCTGCACCTGGAGCTTTCTCTGGATTCTAAAGCTCCATAGTCATCTTCAGTTCCTCAGGCACGGGTAAATTGACCTCCCTTAGATCAATTCGATCAGCCTTGTCGAACGAAGCTGGGAAGTCACTCCAGTCCCACTCTGCTGCAGGACCAATAACAAGGGCGAGTGTGAAGATGCGGACATTCGTCGGTATCTTCTTCTTAGCTATTATCCCATGGATCTCTTGCATCTCCTTGCCTTTCAACCGAGCCTTCACCTCGTTCAAGGCCTTCCAAAACTTGTGATAGGATTCGGAGTCGTAGATCATATAGTGGACTGAAGATTCCACCTCCGCAAGTCCCATCATTAAGTCAATGATGGAGCTGACTTCGTTTGCATGAGTGATCTCCTCGTTTGTGAAGTCCATCACACAAAAGATGTTCTTGACCTGCTCATCTCCGCGGGAAACGATGCTCCTCCACCTTTGATCCTCATCCGAATTCACGTATACCCGGTAAGGTTCTCGATAGGCCTCTGCTGCGGGCTCGAGCTGTTTCTGAAGCCGGCGGTCGACATCCCTCTTAATGAAATTTGGATAGTGATCCAACTTCTCAGCTTTACTTTTCGTGGCATCCCGTAGCAGATCGATGAACTTGGGGGCCCCCTTCACGTACTCGTCGATGTCTTCATTTGACAACTCCAGCTCTTCCATCATCTCTTGCGTGGTGTCGATGCTCACCCTCTCCACGGCCACTTGCTCGAAGATCCAATCCTTCAATAGCGCACGAGCTCTTAGAGTCGTGCACAAGTCCTCGTATGTCACAATATGGCTGGGAGTCATTTTGGTCTTGTTGAAGACTACCTCACCACGTAGAAGAGCATTAGCCACTGTCAGAAGGTCGTCGTCGTCTAGAGACCACGAGAAACGCAAGGCGTTGAGCTTCAAATCATTGGGCTTCTGGCCGTCCTCCACACCCATTGAGTTTAGCAACTCCCCGTCATGGTACCTCCTCAGCACATCTACCCATTTGTCAAAAACAACTTTTGTCGTGAGTAGAATGTTATGGATGCTGAGTGTCATTGACCCCCAGTGTTTTCGAGAGAAGACTCAAGAATTCCTGCAATGGAAATGGCGTGAGGCCACATGCTATGCCACATGCAACGAGGCTTACCTGCCAGGCGCTAGTTGCTAGTGCACATCCTTGTCCTGGTTTTTGTGGCTTCTTCAGTTGAACCCAGAGCTTCCGTGTTCGTGCCAATGTCTCGTGCAGACCCGATTTGTAGCACGTTTCTTGCTTCACATTCTGCGCGTGGGAGATGTATATGATAGATCGGAGGGGCGAGTTGCCTTTTATCAGGCGGACAACTCTTGTCTTGAAGACTTTCTTCACCTCCTCACCCACCATAATATCCACAACTATCTCTTGCATCGCCAAGCTAGAATGCTGCCCGGAGACGGCATAGAACCGGATGTTCTGATCGTCCAACACCTTCCTATTGATCAAGTCTGGAAACCTTGTCTCGCCCTTCATTGTTCGGTAGTAGGGGATCACGTCTGCGATGTCGGGTGTTACTGGACTTGCCAGCATCTTCTGCTTCAGTTTCTCCACCCACTCATCAGATACTAGCTTGTGGTTGTATTTGCTTTGGATGTCGATACGGCTCACGTCGATTGTATATACTTTGTTGGAATAGTAACAAATACTATTATCTGCGATGATTTTTGCTGCCTCTTCTTGCTCTTTCTGCTCTTTGCGGCTCTTCTTTTTGGTGGGTGTAGTGTTCGAACCCGAGGCAATGGCATCACCGAGTAGCTTCTTTTTTGGAGCAGGAGAGTCGGACGTTGGCTTGAGCTTGACCACCCTTTTCTGCTTCGGGGTAGTTTCCAGATCGACCCCCTTCCCCTTCGCTTCGCGAACTGGAGGCACTCTCAACGGCTCAATGTTGGAATATAGTTTTTGAACATCGCCGTAGGTGAGGTCCGTGGATTCCATGTGATCTTCATAGACCCGCAGCGTCTTTGAAATTGTGGGCCTCCTGGACAACCTCTCCCTAGCTCCCTCTAGGAATTCCTCATAGCCGTTGCCCCCCTCCGGGAAGCCGCTAGGATGTGCAAGGTGGATCTTGAAGGCGGACGCTGTCTCTACCACAAGTGCCAGTCCATATTCTTGCATGGAATTGCATGGAGTGTCTGTCACTTGGATGAGGATCCCCATGCATTCTTTTCTCCCACCATCTGTGTTGTACAGCCTTAGATCCTCGCCTTCCATCCCGAAAGTCCAACTGGTGAGCTCCTCCCCCTTCTCTGCATCCACATTGACAGTGGCTGGAAGAAGAACACAATTCCTCGCCTGTTCAGAAATGCACAACAATTAGAGCTGACAGATGAAAAGCTAGCAGCTGGAAATAACGTGAGGCCACACGCCATTCACCACTGCATTAGATGTCTTGAGGCTGCATCCTAAGATGGCGTGAGGCTACACGCCATCTGTAACCGGACTGCACTCGAGAGCCCAATCGGTGCATGCCAATGTTGCTACTGAATGGCATGTGGCCTCATGCCATTTTCTACTTGGCCTAAAAGACTTACCATTTGAAGCCGAATGGAGGCGTGACAATCGAGGCCGGACTCGCTGGCGAATGTGCACTGTGTGTGCAGTGGATCGTAGCAGCAAGGCTACTCTGCCACTTACAATTGGAGAGTGGCGCTGAAATCTCCCGGGACGCCAAGTGGGCTGCGTGTGGGTGGCGGAGTGGGCGGCGGAGTTGGCAGCGAAGTTACAAACTGGGTGTGTCTTGAAGTGGACGCCGATGCACACGAGCGCGATGTGAGCGCGAGTGTGATGCAAGTGCGAGTGGACGCCGATGCACACGAGAAACCTGTAGAGAAGGTAGATGAGCGCGAATGTGAGCGTGATCGCGAGTGGGAGCGCGATGCGAGCGCGAGTGTGCAAGCGCGAGTACGATGCAAAACCTAACCTCACACGCGCGAAATGTCATGACGGTAGGTAATCCCGCCACGTCATCATTCCTCAAACTTGGGCGCCACCATTAATTTCTGGATCACCGCGCGCATGCATGCATGTGAAATCCAAAAGAAATCCGCAACATCATCATTCCTCGGACTGCATGCACGCGAAATCCAAAAGAAAGATCATGATTGGGATATCATTTAATACCCTCGCTATATTTATACCATGCATGATTGGATATTCCAAAGCATCTTGTATTTCCAAAAATGCCAGATGTTCAGCTAAATAAAGAATGGTATACAATGTCCTTCTTGATGACCCTGCAAAGAAGCATCTCGATCGGACACCACATGAGACCACACGAGCCTTACAATGTTTCAGGGGCATTTGCCATAGATCCGACTGTTATTTTGCTCCAAGATTCTACAGTTTGGTGTGCATTGACCTTTCCATCGACACTGCAAAGGGACATCACAATCAGATGTGGGATCACAAAAAACTAACTTCACTAACTCTGGTTTCACCAAGATCTATGTAAGGAGTTATGAAATGAAAGGACCCTCTCTATTGAAATGTGTTTATGGTCCTGACATATCAAAGGATTTTGCATCAAGTTCTGTATTTGCATGTTTATCAAGCTACTGAATTGCTAAACCCTAAACCCTAAACCCTAAACATGTGGCAAATGCTGCGTGAAGAAAGATGCCCTTTCTGGGCAAATGCTGTAAGAGGCAGATGCCGAGCAGATGTATCTCAGGCTAGCGAAGGGGACAAACGGAAGCTAGCTATAAACATGACGGGATGCAAATAGATTACTAGGCTGGTCCTGCGAAAATCAAAAACCATAATTGAAAACATTGAAAATGCAAAAAGAAAGGTTTATAATATTTTTGAATTTTAAGCAACCAAAGGAATGTAAGTAGGGCATGTGTTTGTAAGTTTAAAAATGCCTCAACCACTTAAATTCCCAAGTAAATAAAGCTGTTTCTATTTTTGGTACATGTAAACTTTATAGCGTGTGGGCTCATGCAATTTTGAACCCAAAAATGCACCAAAAAATGCTCGACTAGCATTATTCTTTGAATGGCGTGTGGCCTTATATTGCCATAAATGGACGTACACACACAGCATAATTATTCCTTTACACAGCGAATAATCTTGGCGCGGATCGCTGACATGGCATGGCAAAATTCGAATCACTGACATGGCACAGCTGGATCGAGGCAAGGACATGATGTGACAAAGTTCAACCTCCGACAGCAAAGTCTAGAAGCTACTCAGTTTGAAATTTGTCAGAGGAATCATAAGATCTGGTTTGTCAGAGGATTTGATGTGACGTTCAAGCGTGTGTTATTTTTGAATTCTCGAACTCATTCCTAGGTCTATCATTTTTGTGCGCCGTGTTCTTGGTTCCGCTGAGCGCAGTGAGCGCTGCTTGTGTAAGCGGCGTTGTGAGCTGTGGTTTATGCGTCTACGAGCGGTTGCGGCATTGCGAGCGCTATTGCGAGCGGCAGTTTATGCGAGTGGCAGTTTGTGCGAGCGGTGCTACGAGTAGTTGCGGTGTTGCGAGCGGCACTGTCTTTGGTGTGGCTACCGCTTTCTCTTGATATTCGGCACTTGTGCTTCCTGGTATGTTCACCATGGAATGGCTTAGGACCACATTTAGAAATGGCATGAGGCCACATGCCATCTTGGGCCCTTGCAATTTCATGGCTAGCGTATTGTCATGTATGTTTTTACTTGCCTGCAACTGTGTGTATATCAAGATGGCATGAGGCCTCATGCCAATTTTGTGAATGCGAAATTTCACGTGGGTGTCAATAGCATGTTTGAATAATGGCATGTGGCCTCATGCTATTGAGGTTGTTTGGTATGTTATGATTTAGGCCATTCTCCAATCATTTTTTGTATGGTCTTAATTTCTTTTCTGCACTTTCAGAATGGCCTCCGCAAGTGCGACGCATGTTCCCTCCGTGGATCTTAAGAACCGTGCTACATGGATTCAGGCAAAGGTGTTTCTAAACAACCCCGAGGGGGAGGTGGTAGCTGAGGGCTTAGCCACAGTTGTCGATCCAAGAGATGCGGTTGCTAATCAAGAATTAAGCTGGGATGATATTGGAGTTGCGATTTTAGAGGTTGTTGACACAGAAGAAAACAATCTGACTATTGGAAGCATTGTGCGGTGGAAATTGAGGCACTTAGTGTTTGAGAATGTGAAGGATTCACAATCAAACACCACTACAACTGATGACAGAACATCTCTTCATGGGAAAAGAAAGTACACCTTCCTAAAGCGCAGCCAAAGGGATCTGAGCAACGAACCGAAAAGGCAAAAAATGGCGATAGAGGTTTGAATGGTCTCGACAGTTGCTTGTTGCAAGAGGAGGTGCTGTCAACATGCTGATTGGGATGCTATTGAAGAGGAGAGAGCAAGATACAAGACATTGTCCTGGAAGGCAGCTCGCAATTTTGTGTATGAGGCATTACGGTCATCTGTTGATGCTTCAGAACATCAGGTGGGGGGCATGGTCTTCCAGAGGGGTTTGGTCTGCATGAAGGCATGGAGAATCATTTATGGAGTCCTTCGAACCACATTCTACAGAATCAAAACTGAGTTCGAGGAACAAAGGGTTCAACAGGCAGTCCATGGGAACGACGGTACTCACAAAACCAGGGGTGATGTTGTATATGGAGAGGCAATCTTCAAGAGGTTTGTCGAGATATGTAGCGAGCAGCAACCACATAAAACTCGCCTCTTGGAAGATGGAACTCGAGACACCCAACGAGTTCTCCCTTCCATGTATACCAAGGGGGCCATATTGGAAGATGTGAATCGGGAACTCCAGAGTAATGGCTACAGGAAGCTGAGCCAATCTAGATTTAGTAGATTGTGGAGCAACAGGTTCAGGGATGTGAGTATAAGAAAGTACTCCAGCTTTTCAAAGTGTGACGAGTGCACTGCTATCAAAATGGCTTTGTCGAAGAATTCTTGCATCGCTCAAGAGCGAGAGACGTTGGTTAGAAGGCGGCTCGACCACAACATCGAGCAGAGAAGCTGCAGGACTGCATATTATCATAACAAGATGCAGTGTTGCGAGTAGGCGCTGAGAGTAGTTGCGGTGTTGCGAGCGGCACTGTCTTTGGTGTGGCTACCGCTTTTGCTTGATATTCGGCACTTGTGCTTCAAGGCAATCTCTTCATCCATGCAGCTGCCTGTGTCTCTGTTTGGCA
>NW_003314353.1:382559-440274 GCF_000143415.4 Selaginella moellendorffii
CCCAGAACTATGGGAACTTCTTTGTACCTCTATGGGGTGGCAGGGGTGCAAACATGATGATTGCGTCCCTAGCAAAACACTTAAGGTTTTGTCATGTATGTTTTTACTTGCCTGCAACGGTGTGTATATCGACATGGCATGAGTGCCTCATGCCAATTTTGTGAATGCGAAATTTCACGTGGGTGTCAATAGCATGTTTGAATAATGGCATGTGGCCTCATGCTATTGAGGTTGTTTGGTATGTTAGGATTTAAGCCATTCTCCAATCATTTTTTGTATGGTCTTAACTTCTTTTTTGCACTTTCAGAATGGCCTCCGCAAGTGCGACGCATGTTCCCTCCGTGGATCTTAAGAACCGTGCTACATTGGTTCAGGCAAAGGTGTTTCTAAACAACCCCGAGGGGGAGGTGGTAGCTGAGGGCTTAGCCACAGTTGTCGATCCAAGAGATGCGGTTGCTAATCAAGAATTGGGCTGGGATGATATTGGAGTTGCGATTTTAAAGGTTGTTGACACAGAAGAAAACAGTCTGACTATTGGAAGTATTGTGCGGTGGAAATTGAGGCACTTAGTGTTTGAGAATGTGAAGGATTCACAATCAAACACCACTACAACTGATGACAGAACATCTCTTCATGGGAAAAGAAAGTACACCTTCCTAATGCGCAGCCAAAGGGATCTGAGCAACGAACCGAAAAGGCAGAAAATGGCGATAGAGGTTTGAATGGTCTCGACAGTTGCTTGTTGCAAGAGGAGGTGCTGTCAACATGCTGATTGGGATGCTATTGAAGAGGAGAGAGCAAGATACAAGACATTGTCCTGGAAGGCAGCTCGCAATTTTGTGTATGAGGCATTACGGTCATCTGTTGATGCTTCAGAACATCAGGTGGGGGGCATGGTCTTCTAGAGGGGTTTGGTCTGCATGAAGGCATGGAGAATCATTTATGGAGTCCCTCGAACCACATTCTACAGAATCAAAACTGAGTTCGAGGAACAAAGGGTTCAACAGGCAGTCCATGGGAACGACAGTACTCACAAAACCAGGGGTCATGTTGTATATGGAGAGGCAATCTTCAAGAGGTTTGTCGAGACATGTAGCGAGCAGCAACCACATAAAACCCGCCTCTTGGAAGATGGAACTCGAGACACCCAACGAGTTCTCCCTTCCATGTATACCAAGGGGGCCATATTGGAATATGTGAATCGGGAACTCCAGAGTAATGGCTACAAGAAGCTGAGCTAATCTAGATTTAGTAGATTTTGGAGCAACAGGTTCAAGGATGTGAGTATAGGAAAGTACTCCAGCTTTTCAAAGTGTGACGAATGCACTGCTATCAAAATGGCTTTGTCAAAGAATTCTTGCATCGCTCAAGAGCGAGAGACGTTGGTTAGAAGGCGGCTCGACCACAACATCGAGCAGAGAAGCTGCAGGACTGCATATTATCATAACAAGATTCTCTCCATGGAGAGACCTGACTCTTACCTCTGCATCATCCACGACAAAATGGACCAGAAAAAGACGTGCTTACCTCGACTCAATCCTGCCCCCAAGGCAATCTCTTCATTCATGCAGCTGCCTGTGTCTCTGTTTGGCATAATCGCTCATGGGCATGGTGCCCAGAACTATGGGAACTTCTTTGTACCTCTATGGGGTGGCGGGGGTGCAAACATGATGATTGCGTCCCTAGCAAAACACTTAAGGTCTCTACAAAGTGCGCAGACTGAGCTAAACGGCCAACCCTTGCATAAGGCCCTTGTCGATCGAACCCCATACAGGGTTCAGCTGGAGGAGGAGCAAAGGCTTGCAGTATCGCGTGGGGCCCCATACCATCCCAGTGAATATGTTGGCCGTTAGATTGTAGGGTTATCACGTGAGGCCTCATGCCATTCCGACGAGGCTGGTCGCCCGGTGAATGCACAGCCTCATCCAAATGAAGCAGAATCTCAAGGAATTTCTTGCGGCCGATGTGGCCTTCCACCCCATCTTCTGCTCCAAACAGACAATGCTGGTAGTAAGAACAAAAACATGTACGTCTTCGCGTACTTGGCGATGCTTGTTGCCAAAGGCATATTTGAAACGGTTACACTTGGCTTTCTCATGGTTGGGCACATTCATGAAGACGTCGATGCCATGTTCAGTCACCTGGCAGAGTCCCTCCAGCGATCCAATGTGCTCACCCTCCCACAACTCTAAGATGAATTCCAAAATTGCATCAAAGGCACTGTTGAAGCTGCACTTGTGACAGAGGTTCCAGACTTTAAGGGGTTTGTAAGAGGCTACATCAGGGACGGATCCGAAACGCTGATTGGCCACTCCAAGCCTCTTCAGTTTCATTTCAGCATGCGTGACAGTGCTCCAGTGATGAGGTACAAGATGAGAGAATGGGACACAATGTGGCTGCCAGTGGACGGCATTGAACTCTTCAAGAGAGATCCCATAACTGGGGAACCTATGATTCCTCAGGGTTCCCCATGGCCGATGCACCCGGATGGACTCAAAGACCAGGAAAGTATAGTGGCCGGGATTAGACAGCATATTGCCTTCTGGAAGAGGGGGTTGATGTTTGGTGGAGAATCCTATTTTCAGAGGTGCAAGCCTTTGATCGAATACTGGGAGAAGATTATATCTGCTATCCAAAATTGGCCGGTTGTATATGAAGAATTGGAAGAGTCCTTTTGGCCAGAACCCAGAGCACTAGATAGTAGCGGAACAATGTCCTCTGAAAATGCAGTGACAGATAACGATGTTGAGGATCACTATTGTGGGCCGAGGAACAAGAAGCCGGATTCAGCATTCAATCCAGTACAGGTCTGCAAAGGAATGGTCGTGCTTGTCAGACCCAGTAATAAAAAACAAATGATATGGGTGGGGCGTTGCATCACTGATGCAGAGGAGGACGCGGAAACTAACTCCTTCAATGTAACTGTAGAGTGGTTCAAGCCAAGTTCCGGATATACGAAGGATTGCCTAGAAAAGAGATGGGTGCTGAATCCAAGGGATCCCAGCATGCTGCATATCGGTGGATAATGTTGTGCATGGTTGGATGCGGAAGTAGAGTGCCACCATCACCTTGCCAGACCATGCAAGAGATGCAGCAAGAGCATTCATAACCCGGGTTCAAGGTGAGATTCATTAATATTCCTTTACTAAGTTTCTAATGTATTTTATTTCAAGGTGAACAATCCGAATCTGAATCAGAGGAGGCATGATGGCATGTGGCCTTACGCCATTCCTAGGTGAGATGATACAAATAACAAGTATAAATTCTTAGTTGTTCTAGCAAATCTTACTTAAAGTTCAAGGTGAACAAGCCGAATATGAATTCATCAGATTGTTATAACAAATTGCGAGGTGATGGCATGAGGCGATACGCCATTTGAGAGTGGTAGCCATTCCTATATGAGGTGAGTGAAATATTTATTAGAAATACCTCATTCAATTGTGCATTTCTAAGTCTTGGTCCACTCAGTACTGTTTGCATGTTTTTATTTTAATTCTTTCTCTAAAATGTTATTTAGCATGTGGCTTCATGCCATTGCTCTCCACAATCATGCATTGAATTTTTCTATCCTTGCATAATACTTCTCCATATATATAGCATGTGCGCACATGTGATATGGTTCATTAGGCCTGATATAGTGTGTGAGGTAAAACAAAGATGATGTGACATATGCATTTACCAATCACACGTGCATAAATCTAATAATATGGCGTGTGGCCCATATTAATGGCACATAAACCCATATTGTGGGCTTACGTGCTTTATGTACCATCATTCCCTTGCAGCGTGTGTGTTGGTTTCCTTTTATAACACAACGAACTCCATATTTTAGGGTGAAGAGCGTTCTCATGGCAAGCACAAAATCTGTAAGTGAGGCAGAAAAGGAGACGGAGAAGGAGATAGGTGAAGATGTAGAATATATAAGTCTTCCAAACTCCCCGTACTATACTCTAGATGATCATTTTTCTGAACAAACGGCAACATTAACAACTATCGAGAACGCCCCAGTAACGTCAGAGACAACAATCCAAAGCAAAACAACTGACCCGGAGAAGGATGATAGTACCGCTGAGAGTACCAAAAAGGAGGTGTCCACTAGCGCTTAGGCTTATAATGGCATGTGCCCTCATGCTATTTACTTGATCACTAAATACCTTTTTCCCTTTGCACTAGTATATCTTAATACCGGTCTGAGAAATAGAATGGCATGTGCCCTCAAGCCTTTTACTAAATCACCTTTGAAAGAAATGCAAGCCTCTATGTCGTAAAAAAAAGGTACTAGAGAAATTCCTTAATAATATGAATGTTATTTAGTTTCATGAAAATACACTAAGGGTCAAATGAGTTAAATGACTTCTCCAGACTAGCAATGCCTCTTGCTACACCTTCACAATTAGATTCACAATTAAGTTATATGTCTGGCTAATAGGAATGATGTTCATCTTGGAAAGCTCACCACACGCTCAATGAACAAACAAATAGTGTGTGCGCACATGCCATCGCTCTTCTTTAGCTTCAGATTCAGCTTGTTCACCTTGACAATGAGATTTATTATACAACCAGATGGACTCAATCTGGACACAAAGTCACCGCGCTAGTCACCATGCCCCAGATATGTCTAGCCCCTGGACAAAAAACATATAATTTCACGTCATTTTCAAATGCTTGAAAATTTGTACCTAGTCCCATTTTACTGAATAAATCCCACTTTAACGAAATAGAGCTTACTCCCGCTCTCGACCTTTCAAGTCAGAGCTTTTAGTCCGAACGCATTATGCTCGTTTGGCTTTTGCTTCGGCCACTACCATGTGGCACCCTTTCAGCTCCACTTTGGGGCTTAGGGATTTGTGTCTCACACATATTTAGTAAGTTTTGAGCTTGTCCCAGAGATTAACTCCTGATACTAAAGGAGGCTTGGGGTGAAAGCCCAAAGCGTGTGTTCCTCAAGGGGGGGGGGGGTTCCAAATGTATAGTAAGGATAGTGGGTAGGTTAGGCATGGTTGACCAACCTGAGGCATAGTCTAGCTCCCGCTTGCATGCTTGTTCTTGTTCTGCGTCCGGCTTGGGTCTAACTCCTAAGCATGGAGCCAAGGAGTGACAAAACCGAACCACATAGCAATTCCCGAGCATGTAGCCCAAGGAGTGAAGGGATGGGAGCATGGAGCGATTTGAAACAGTCTTAGAGTATCCACCTTCCCAATGCCAAGACCAGCACACAAAATGGAGCCAAACAAAGTCTAGCGCTATTTCAGTATACCGGTGACCTAACGCAAGGATATGGGTACTCCACCAGCTAGCATGGTGTCGAACTTGGGCTTAGACCCAAGTCGGATGCAGAACAAGGACAAACACGCAAATGGGAGCTAAACTATGCCTCAGGTTGGTCGGCCATGCCCAACCTACCCACTATCCCTACTATATATTTGAAACCCCCCATAGTCCCCCCCCGCCCCCCTTATTGAGGAACACACACTTTGGGATTTCACCCCAAGCCTCCCTTACTATCAGGAGTTACTAAATATGGAATGTCTCTAGATTGCGAATTTGGACACAGGATAAACACCATTGTGTTCAGAACAATCTCTACATTTCGTAGATATGCCAAATGAGCAAATCTAAACACTTTCCATAAATAGCATTTGGGACTGAAATGAGACTAACACAAAGGGCATGATAGTGAGGGTGTTTGGCAGACACGGTAAGCTATCATGTAGCGATATTGAGAGACTAGTCTCAATACGCGAAGGTTCTTGTCACTAGCTAGTGCAAGACATAACGAGATGGGAACTCCTTACCGGGCTAAGTATGCTTATCTAATAATACGTAGGAATTCCATCCTTATGCTCGTCCGGTCTAAGTACACTTGAAATGCCCAGTTAACTCCACTAGCACAAGAGGGACTGATAAAGGGCCCAGCAATACCGACCTCCTACCGTCATGGCAATAAGGAAAGAATATCCGAAAGGACTAGCCGACAGATAACTTTCAATACCCAGAGTCACATTCGCGACACTCTCCCCCCCTAGGGAAGATCGACGTCCTCATCGATGCATACTCGAGTTTAGAATACTACCAAGGAAACAACTCCAGAAAAAGTTCACGGTACTTACACTATATGAGAAATGCACCAACTTAAATGAGTTAAAGGTAACATCTTTGTCTAACACGGATGTGCTACCAGCTCAGACACCTTCCGGCCGTCCCCGACAAGGAAATGACCAATGGAGTTAGCCACCCTTGCTGCTCTAGTTGTCACCCAGCTTACAAAATGTGATATGCCCCTGCCCGCAAGAAGATAGAGAGAGAAGCCAAAGGCCCCAACCCTCATGAGCAAAGAAACCAAACCCGTCGGTAAGGTTTAGATAGACTACTGTAAACAGGCAATTAGAGTTGTTTACACGGTCACACCCTTTTGAACGGAATAAGGAACATCGACAGAGAGGTGGGTGATGTGACCAGTCGATAGTAACTACCCCATGACAAAGTCATAGACAATGATATCTTAGAGACTTAATTATCACTGAATAAATCTTATATTAGAACACAAGAGTATTCCAAGTAAGTTATCATCCGATAAACTAGTATTATAGTATAGGAACCACCAAAATCTCCATAATTGGTAAACATAGGATTCACCATCAAACAATATTTAATAGCAAGTATATCATCAAGTAAACTCAATGATAAAGTTTAACTATAAAAGATTGCAAACAGAATGCCAAATAACTTACGAAAGATAACTCAAAGAACACAAAGTATCATTGACTAGCAAGCAAAATGCTCACGAATGTATCACCCGAAGGAAATAACATCCGAATCTATCAAAGTGAACTCGAGCAATAATCAATAAAACAAAATGAATGCGGAAAGACCAACAAACATTTAGTCATGCCAACCATTGCACTAGCCAATTTGAATAGATCCCAGTCATAATACGAAGGAACTCAAGTTGCCTAAGCAAGTGTCAACCACATCTTATTGATGTCTTAAACCCAAGAGACCAATCCATAGCAACAAAGTATATGTGGTATTGCAAAAAGCCAGAAGCCATCAAAGAGAATAACTAACTATCATGAAAGACTATCAATCATCTTATCAAGAAAGAGATGCATAATCATCGTTAAAGAAGGAATCCACCATCCTGAAGAATGGCAAATCATTTGATATCAACAATAATCAAGCAAATCCTTTTGAAAAGGATAATCAACTATCCTAGATGATAGTCAATCATCACCAATAATTGCCAGATGCAAATACTAACTTCAACATCGAAGCTAATAAGCCAAAATGCCTTCTCTAACAACTTCTAACAAATGGTCCACAAGCATGAAAACTCAAGGAACCAAAAACTCGAAGAAGCCTATAGCTAAGTTTTGCCTAACAATGATCACGAGTCTCGCATGAATCAACTTCAATGCTAAAAGAAGAAACTATGGTACAACCCACAATATTCTCCTCAACACATCTATAAGCTAAACTTCATAATGCAAAGCTAATGAAGAGCATGTCTGCATCAATCCAAAAGCTAAGCATAACAAAGCTATGCTCAACAAGTGATCACCAAATGATCTTCCACGAATCCATCTATAGCAAGACATAACTCACTTCATAAGAAGCACAAGAAGAATCATCAATGATTGATATATCTCAACTGAAATCCAACAAAGATTCAATCACTTCAATACCGATAACTAACTCTTCCGCTTGTAGAGTTAGTATAATCCATAACAGAATCACTTTTCAAGGAAAAGCCAAAGCTTAACCCCTACTAAATAATCTTGTTTAGAACACAACTAACTCAAACTTGCCACTCAGTTCATTTGAACGTCAACACAGTTGCTAACTAGTAAATGCACGAATGCCAATAACATAAAGCCATAGCTAAACCATTAACACTATCTTCATTAAAACTAATGAAACTCAATATCAATCCTAAGGAGAGACATCTCATTTCACTCGAATCTCAACCTCAACAATGTCAACAACAAGGCATCATTTCAATGCCATCAACATCATAACAAAGCTATAAGAAAGTAAGAGTGAATCACCAATCAAACTTTCTAGCAACCAAGCTAACCAAAGTCGAAGATACTATACTTAGTATCCAAGACCAATTCTTCAACAATACTCAGTTACAGATAACACTTCATCAAGGAGTGATTCACCACATCCAAAACTCAATGAAATCCAACACTACAAACTAAACGTAACCAAATGATATTGACAAAGGTAGAATCAATATGCTAACATGGAAAAACCATGTAAGTCTAATGACACGATCCTCTGCAACACCATTCAGTAAAGCAAACCCATCACTGCTAAATCATCATCGAGTGAAACAAATGTCAACAATCTTTCGACAAAGTTTACAAGCAATCACTAGTTGCAAAAAAACTAACAATCACTCTTTCAACTTGCCTTCACAAGACCTAAACACTAAACTCACGTCATCGAGTCACACACTTGTTCAACATGAATGTAATACCCCAGGTACGAGATAAAGGTTCATGAACTAGCACAAACTATATGACCACTTGAATTCAACTCAACTGCAATAAGCTCACTAACGCATCTAGTCAATAGCTCTGAGCATGTCTTGAAAAGGCTAGCTATGCATGATCAACACTCAGTCGAAACTAAAGTGAAGACTATGAGATGGACTCATATCGGTACACAACTTCCTCATAGACAAAGCTATAGTATGGGTATTAACATCTCAACTACAAACAACTAAGTTGGACATTACCATCCTCAGCCAAGGCGCAGGACGACCAAGACCAAGTCAAGATTAGTGAGAGCTCACTACTCTCATAAAGTCTAACGAAATACAAGGTGCAACCTGCTACCAAGCACAACGCTATAGAAGAAAGGCATAAGGGTCACTTTTCTACACCAATTCCAGACTCTATCCAACTCAATTGCCTTAGCCCCAAAAGTCAGCATCCCTTTCGGGTCGCATCATACAAACTACTTACTAAGGTTTAGGCTAACTGAAGTTAACTCCAACCTCTTCACTAGTTTGTATTTGCTTACGAAAACGGAATGGTTTTCGGGCAAAGTGATAACAAATCTGCCATTGGAATAGTCTAAGAAAATTTGTGGAAAATTTTCCATCCTAGAGAAAGAATGACTCTCAGTCTAGAAATGCAAACATTCAAGACTCAACCAACTTCCTCCTACCAACAACTTCACGTAAGTTCACTTCAACACCAATTCTCATGACCCATAGTATGCTTAAGCCTCGAACATCTTTACCCATATCTCCAAATCTAACACCGACATCCGTAAAATGCAAAATAAACATCCAAGGCTTGATCACGAAGATCATATCTTTGAATATCTATATTGCACTAACACTCTTCTTCAATCACTTTCAAGATCCAATGTGAAACCAAAACACTAATAAGAAAAATCACATGAAAAATCAAGCTCTAAGGAAAATTCCTCATCACTCAAAATAACAATGTCATTTCCACTAACACAAGTGCTAACAATGTCAATGCTTCAACTACACACTTTCTCCATCCAATAACTTACTCTAAGTGTTAACAGATCAACCGACAAGCCATAGCAAGTGAATGCTACAACCCTTTTCCAACACTTTATGGGCAAATCCTCAAGAAAACAACGTACCAACTTAAGCTTAGCATAATGGATCACCATTGAAAATTCAATTAAAGCTACTATAATGCTACTACGTGCAAGTAGATTAGCGTCACCATCAACCACTTTGGGGTTGATCATCGTTTTAACCAAGCAACTTTGTAAACACATTGCTCATTATCACATGGATATGATATAAGTATCACAATAACTTAATTATCAATCAAGCAACATATGAGCAATGCCAATGTCATTACTTCAAAGGTTTATGTGAACATCAAGTGCTAACTCAATTTGACAAAATGCAACATAAATGCTTTACTCCACCGATAGAAATTTACAATACTGAACACCACTAACTTTTGTTCACAACATGGACAAGCTCATGCCACTCTCTATCCAACCAAACTCAAAACTAATCCAACACCAAGTTACTCAAGGAGCAATAGCAAGGTTCCCCGGAAAAGAATTGAGTATTGCAACCCAAGTCTTCTAATAGCAAGTCTAAACAAAATGGTTTAGTGGTTCACCGCTATCCATCCCACAACTTGCCATTTGTAAAACCATCATTTCCAACACGCATCAAGGTAGGGACTCTTGATTGCATAATATGAATACGAGCAATGAGTTAACACCTCGTTGCAAATCATTTCTTCAAAAAGAGAAAATGATTTACGTGTTTGATCCATCGTCCCTGACGACTATTTTTTCGGTCTCATCTTTGACTAAACCTCAAGTTTGCTTTCGCATTGCCTTCAGTCCAATCCAAGAAAAGTTTGTGAGAGAGCACGGCAATGACTACTTGAATCAAAAGATTAATCCCTACAGTCTTGATTGATCCACTTGTAATCATGCCTAAGAAGGATCCACTAGTGCCGTGCTAAACAACTACAAACCAGCCTATGTGCCACTCATAGTAAACCTAGGAAAAGGTTTACTTTCACCCACGGTACATGGAACAATTTATGGAACCACCAATAGGTTAACATTAATTTTGCCAATTCAAAATGTAACCTTGAGTTGCTAATGTGCCTCACTCACGAGCCCAAGCTCAAACTCGTGCAAAATAGTACATCTCAAATCCATGCTATGAGCCCAAGAGCAAGCTCACATCATAAGGTACAATAAGGTAACCAAGATCCATACCCAAGGAACGATTACGAAACCTTTGCACCAAAACGTGTACCCACTCAGATCATTGTTTTCATCTCTGTGTATGCAACAAGACTAGTTGCCCAATCTCATTGGATAGCACTCGCTGAGACGTATCCTCTGATATCAAATGTAGTGCATGTGGTTTTTGTCAGGAATCCCCCAATTCTTGCCACATTCCTGACTCTCGCCGGATTCCTGACCTACAGACCACATTCCTGATTCTCGAGACACTTCCCTATTCCTGACTCTCGAAACACTTCCCTATTCCTGACTCTTGAGACACTTCCCTATTCTTGACTCTCAAGACACTTCCCGATTCCTGAGTCTCGAGCCACATTCCTGATATTGATGTGGCGCCTCCTCGACCTCAGCTATATTTAGGCCGTCCTCGATCCAAGAGTGGTGGAGCTTCATCAACCTATAGTATATATAGGTTAGCCTTGTTCCATTTCTCCACAATCTGAATCAACACCAGTCTAAGGCTTCTTCTTTGATTTCACTAGCTTTTTCTCTTTGTCTTAGCATTTTCCAGTCTTTGATTTTGTTGGGGGTCTTGACAGTTTGATTCAGATTGTGGTTTTTGCTTTTCTTTTAGCTCGTTTTGATTATTTGATTGCCTTTGTCTTTTTCCCCCCTTTCTTTTCTTTCTTCTTGCCAATGGAGTCTCCAAGCCATCCTGATTTCTTTGCCGAAGTCCTTGCAAAAATCCAGTCTTAGAATACCGAGCTGAAAGCGACCCTTCTTCGCATGCAGCAGGAGCTTGCTTCACTTTCGGCTCAAGGATCCAGCAAAGTTCCTGAACCGAAGGTAAGTTTCCCGGTGAAATTTTCAGGCAAGCGTTCGAAGCTTCATGGATTTTTGAACCAAATGGAGCTGATCTTTGCACTTCAACATCGGCGGTACCCCACTCCCGAGTCTCAAATTGGCGCGATTGGGACGTTGCTCGAGGGTGCAGCTTTGTCATGGTTTTCTCCTCTTCTGGAGAAGAGCATGAAAGGGGTCGTGGTTCCGGAGCTGATGGATCTTCAATTGTTCAAAGAGAAGCTCGAAGCATGTTTTGGCGAGACGGATCGAGTTCGGGCTGCTACCACAAAGATGAGACGTCTCTCTCAGGGGTCTCGTCCTGCCTCGATCTACGCTGCAGAGTTCCAACTCCTTACTTTGGACACTCAGTGGGATGAGCGGGCCCTGATTGACCAATTTTGTTTCGGCCTCAACAACGGTGTCAAGGATTTATTGCTCACCATGGAGGATCCCAAGGACCTGTCGGACGCCATCAACAAAGCTGTTCGATGTGACAATCGCCTCTTTGAACGTCGTCAGGAAAGTTGCCGCGCCGCTGTTTTTCCGTCCCAGACTCAGGAATCCCAGCTTGAGTCTTCAGGGCATAGTCCTGAACCTACTGCTCCAATCCCGATGGATATTTCTTGTACTCCCCGACTCATTAGAAGGAAGTTGAGTCCTGCTGAGAAGCAACGTCGAATATCTCATAATCTTTGCCTCTACTATGCTGATCCTAATCACAAAGCAACTGTGTGTCCCAAGAAGCCTCCCCGATTGCTCGAGTTCACTCTGCCTCAAAGTCCACCTCTGTTGCAGTCGGGAAACGACCCTGTCCAAACCGAGTAGGAGCTGTCTGTTTGGACTCCTTGAATAAAAATCACTTTTCTTCCTTATCAAGCTCCTCACCACCTTTCATCAAAGCCACCACCAATTCCAGCAACTTCCGCGTCCCATGTCTCCTTTCTTTCACCGGACAATCAGGACTCAAGGCTTTGGCGCTACTGGACTCGGGTGCAACTTCCTGCTTCATGGACACGGACTTTGCTGCCCGACATCACGTTCCTCTTTCTCCTACCATATGGGATCTGAGGGTTGAAGGCATCGGCGGGCATTTTGTGTCTCCATCTTCTGGACTTAGGGAAACGTTGCCCGTTCGAGTACACATTGGGTCCACCGTCACTGATATCGCCTTCAACATCATCAACAACAAGTCTTCCTCTGTGGTGCTCGGTCTTCCTTGGTTCCAACTACATCAGCCTCAGATTTGTTGGAAGGACTTACAGCTCATCTCTCCCACATCACCATCCCCCATGGCTTCCCCTGCTGTTCATCGAGTCCGAATTAGGAAAAGTTCCCTAAACTCACATCGGGGTTCTGTTCCTGACTCTACGAAGTTTTCACCCTCTTCTTTTTCCTCTCTTCCATCTTACACTGGACAGTATCCTCGTCTCATCATTCCATTTAGTCGTACACCTCCTCCTATCTCCATAATCACTATGCAAGAACTCCTTCATGAAGAACTTATTTTCCTTTTTGCTTTGCATGTTTTTCTTGTCAGTCTTCCTGAGAAGTATCGTGATTTTGGGGATGTGTTTGACAAGAAAAAAGCTAGTGTACTGCCTGCTCATCGGCCTTATGACTGTCCCATTGATTTACAGGAAGGAGCGTCGCCTCCATGGGGGCCTATCTACGGGTTATCCCCGTCTGAGCTTAAGGCCCTCAAAGAGTACGTGGATGAGAACCTTGCCTCAGGGTTCATTCAGCATTCGCAGTCCCCGGCTGGAGCACCTATCTTCTTTGTCAAGAAGAAGGATGGGAGTTTGCGGCTAGTCATCGATTACCGAGGTTTGAACAAGGTGACTGTTCGGAACCATTATCCGCTGCCCTTGATCTCGGACCTGTTGGAACGCCTCGGTGGTGCCCGCTTCTTCACCAAGATTGACCTCCGTGGCGCATACAACCTGATCCGGATCCGGCCTGGTGATGAATGGAAGACTGCATTCCGAACCCGTTATGGCCACTTCGAGTACACTGTTATGCCATTTGGCTTGACAAATGCTCCAGCAGTTTTCCAACACATGGCGAACGACGTCTTTCGGGAGTTTCTTGATCAGATGGTGATCGTCTACCTCGATGACATCCTCATCTACTCAAGAACTCAGGAGGAGCACGACGAACATGTACGCAAGGTGTTGGCGAAGCTGCGAGAACACGGCCTATACGCGAAGCTTGAGAAATGTTCCTTCGATCAGCAGTCTGTGGAGTTCCTTGGGTACATTGTCACTTCTGAGGGTATCACGATGGATCCTGCCAAAGTCAAGACTATTCTCGAGTGGGAGCCTCCACAATCAATGTCGGATGTTCAGGTTTTCCTTGGCTTCGCCAACTTCTACCGCAAATTCATTAATCACTACTCTGACATTATCCTTCCTCTCACGCATCTCACTCGCAAGGATGTTCCCTTCTCTTGGTCTACTGCTGCCCAGCACGCCTTCGACACTCTCAAGGCAGCCTTCAGTTTTGCTCCCGTTTTGATCCATGCTGATTCCTCACAACCTTTCTTCATTGAGGCTGACGCCTCCGACTTTGCCATCGGTGCTGTGCTGTCTCAACTCGGAGCGGATCAAGAACTTCATCCGGTCGCTTTCCATTCTCGGAAATTCCAGCCTGCGGAGATCAATTACGAAATCCACGACAAGGAGCTCCTTGCCATCGTGGATTCCTTTGGAGAGTGGTGCCGTTTCTTGGAGGGGGCGGGCCATCAAACAACAGTCTGGGCGGATCACAAAAATCTCGAGTACTTTGCCACTTCTTGAGTTTTAAGCCGTCGTCAAGCAAGGTGGGCACAATTCCTGAGTCGGTTTGACTTTGTTATCAAGTACAGACCTGGAAAGCTTCAAGGCCTTCCTGATGCTCTTTCAAGGTGCTCCTATCTCAGTCTCAGGCCTGGTAATCCTGCCTTCGATCAACAGGATCAAATTATCCTCAGTCCTGATCAGCTTCAAGTTATGGCAATTTCCCTGGCCCCTCAAGACTCCTCCTTGATGGATGCCATCAGAAACGATCTTCAATCCGATGATCTCGCCAGCGACATTTTCCCCCATCTTCAAGCTGGACACCCTGTGACTCCCGACTGCCGGCAATTTGACGAGTTCGAGTTCTTAGATGGCTTATTATACCATGGGGAGCAGCTTTACGTTCCTGAAGGTGATGCTCTAAGGTTGGTCCTAATGGCGTGCCACGATAGCCCGACTGTTGGTCACTTTGGCATTGCAAAAACCTATGAGCTAGTTGCACGGGACTTTTGGTGGCCTCACATGGATGACTACATCAAAGCTTTCATTACCTCCTGTGACACTTGTGCCCGGAATAAGGTACCTCGCCACCTTCCTTTAGGTTTGCTTCGTTCCCTTCCAGTCCCTTCAGGTCCTTGGGAATCCATCTCTATGGATTTCTTGAGTGATCTTCCGAGTTCTGGAGGCTTCAACAACATTTTAGTCGTGGTGGATCGCTTCACAAAGATGGCACACTTCTTGCCATGTACCAAGGAGTTTTCGGGCGAGGACATGGCAAAACTGGTATTCATGGAAATTTTCCAACTTCATGGGATTCCTACAGATGTGGTTTCAGATCGGGGGCCTCAGTTCATCTCTCATTTCTGGCAACGGTTTTTGCAGCTGCTTGGAGTGAAGGCCAACCTCTCTTCGGCGTATCATCCTCAAACTGATGGGCAGTCGGGCATATGCCACATGTCTAAAGGACAGTGGTATGGAACCCAAGGTTCAAGGCCTTGGGCCACTAAACAAAGGAACGATGCCAAACTCCCAAGCATGGAGCCTAGGAGCAACAAAACCGAACCATGGAGCAACTCCCGAGCATATAGCCGAAGGAGCGAAGGGACAGAAGCCCGGAGCGACTTAGTATAGTCCTAGAGCAACTAGCGTCCCAATGCTAGGACCAACACGCAAAACGTAGCCAAACGGAGTCTGGCGCTATTTCGGCATACCGGTGGTTTAACGCGAGGACATGGGTACTCCACCAGCTAGCATGGAATGGAACTTGGGCTTAGACCCAAGCCAGACGCAGAACAAGGACAGGCATGCAAGCGAGAGTTAGACTATGCCTCAGGTTAGTCAGCCATACCCGACCTACCCACTATCCCTACTATACATTTGGAACCCCCCACAACCCCCCCCCTTTAGGAACACACGCTTTGGGCTTTCACCCCAAGCCTCCCTTAGTATTAGGAGTTAGTCTCTGGGACAAGCTGGGACAAGCTCAAAACTTACTAAATATGGAATGTCCCTAGATTGTGAATTTGGACATGGGACAAACACCATTGTGTTCAGGCTAATCTCTACATTCCGTAGATATGCCAAATGAGCGAATCTAAACACTTTCCATAAATAGCATTTGGGACCGAAATGAGACTAACACAAAGGGCATGATAGTGAGGGTGTTTGGCAGACACGGTAAGCTATCATGTAGCGATATTGAGAGACTAGTCTCAATACACAAGGGTTCTTGTCACTAGCTAGTGCAAAACATAACGAGACGGGAACTCCTTACCGGGCTAAATATGTTTAGCTAATAACACGTAGGAATTCCATCCTTATGCTCGTCCGATCTAAGTACACTTGAAATACCTAATTAACTCCACTAGCACAAAAGGGACTGATAAAGGGCCCAACAATACCAACCCCCTGCCGTTGTGGCAGTAAGGAAAGAATATCCGAAAGGACTAGCCGACAGGTAACTTTCAATACCCGAAATCACATTCGCGACATAGATGGAGGTCGCAAGATATGTAAATATGCACACTAGTGTATATATAAGAGTATATTCTAGGTTTTGTCATAGTTGAAGCATAATGGAGTGAGAGCATTTGGAGTCCATAGGCAAAAAAGGGCAATACCTATAGGCAATCAAATTCCATAGTGATTGTAGTAAATAGGGTGCTTGTTAGAGTAACATATTAAAGTATGAAATAATGCAAGGGATAAAGATATAAAGATTGACCCTAAATGTGTGAAATCCTAGACACACCTAATCTCTCAAACTTTGAAGAATTCCTCAAGCACATGGCTAATTCATCTATAAACCTCTATCTAAGCTTTGCTAGGGCTATTTAGGCATGTCTAGGCATGTCTAGGTTTTAGGCTGAAAGTTAGTGTAGGGATTGACTTGGGGGCCATATTTATATATACTTTTGACTTTATTAATTATAAATATGTCTAGATAAAATAGCTATTATAGTCAAGTAATTGCTCATTTTTCAATTGGTTTAAGAGGAGAGAGGTAAGGTGTGCTACACTAACAGCTAGTGTAAGTGTAAGTAATATAAAGGCATAGTTTTGTGGTTGCTTAGTCCTAGCATTTGCATCCTTGTATACTAGAGCATGGCAATTGAGCACATAAACTGGAACACACATCAATGTGCTATAGGGCCATAACTTAGCTTGATATGAATGACAATTTTACATTTATAGATATGTTGCTTATTGGGAGCATGATGCATTAGTTGGTTCAGGTATTGAGAAATACTTGTTTCAGTCCTTTTGGACATTCTCTCCTTACAGATATGATAGTAGAAGATTGATATAATTAGTTCCCTTCATTAGTCTCTTTTGTGTTAGTAGAGTTAATTGGGCATTTCAATTGTACTTACACTTGATAAGCATAAGAATAAAATTCCTATATGCTAGCTAAAAATATATAGCTTGATAAAAAGTTTTTGTTTTGTTGTATTTTGCACTAGCTAGTGATAAATTGCATATTGAGCACTAGTCCCTCAATATCGCTACTTGTGTTTAACAAACAATTTTGTTATCATACCTCATATATTAATCTTATTGCAGTCCCATTAGCTATTTTTTTTATCAAGGTGTAGAGTAGCCACTATTGCTATCAATGGCAATAGTAGCAGCATTAGTTGTAGCAACCAAAACCACAACCACAATAACACCATCAATTGAAAGAGAAATGTAAAGATGCTAATAGCTACCACAAGGGACTAGCAAGAAGAAGAAGAAAAAGAAGAGATTAGTGTGGGAAGTGTTGAGTTACTTCCACAAATTCAAACCTCAACATATTTACCTTTTTTACATTTTTCTTCTAGCAACTTCATTGCCATGACTGGTTCAAAAGTATTTTTTGGCTCCCCAATCTCCCTAAAGCCCTCACTTTTAGCAGTAACATGAGATATAATATCTAAAAGAATAAATAATATGAGGTATTCAAAAACTACAACTATTGGAAGTAATGTTGGTGTAATACAACCAACAATGATATCTTGCTATTGCATATGGGTTGTTGCTGCAATCTACTCTCTAATCTGCAATCTAATCTGAGTATATGGAACAACTCATAATAACCACTGACCTGACATCGGGTTCATTCTAAAGCACACTCCATTGTACTGTTATGTCGTGCAATTTGTAGATGCAATTGTTTTAACGTGCCAAAGGGTTGGACAAATAAAAAGTTCAATTAGATATGAAGAAAACATGACCATACTGCTATGTATGTCAATAAAATCTCCATCCATCTGTAAAAATACCAATTTAATTAGATTGAAAAGTAGTAGTTCATATCTTACAGTCTGCTTGATTGTTAATTGCTTTGTTTGCTTCATTTCTTGTTGAAACATTCTCATTAAATGTATGTAAAACTCAAGTTATAGTAGCATTTGAAGACTATATAACTATTTCATAAAGAGATTATGATTGACACTTTTCTTATAAGCAACAATTGGTTTTCTTCTTGCAAATAAATTTATTGATTGTTGAGTGAGGAGTCTTTTTCTGATTTACCTGATCATGAGAGACTATCACCTTATAAACTATAAGTTTATTTATATTGTGAATGTTTCTTGCAAATTACAGTTTGCAGTAAATAAGAAGATGTTCATTGTTAGATACAATGATCACCAAATCATAGAGAAAGCAATGATTATGGATGTAGGCCCCAATGCTCAAACTCATTTTAAAAGGCTTAAACTGGATCAAGTGAAAGTGAAGGAGATAAATCATGTTTACAATATTGTCAAGTTACTAGAACCATCGAAAACAGAATTGATAACATATGTACAACTTGAATATTGGGTGGTCATGGTTAAGAAGGCCAATCTTCAGAAAATCACAAGCTTGAAAATCTAGCTATTTGAAGGCCATAATAGTATATATGAAAATATAAATCATAAGGTATGATTCTTTGTACTTGCAAATTAAACTAATTCTATTTGGTTTTACAGTAAGACTTTCTAAACATCCAAAAGAAGTTTTCGACTAAATTAAAAAAATCTATCTTTATTGTAAATGCCACATGATTGTAAAGAATGTTTGTCAACCTAGACTATACTTGAAAAGAAAATATGTTTCCATTGAACCACAATGCGTTCATGACATCGTAAGCAAACAACAAAGTACTAAGTTTTTTATTTTAGGAGTTTTAAGATGTTTGACTAGATTTACAAGAATTTTCTTCATAAAGATCTTATTCTCAAGAATTTTTACATTCTTGAAGCAGCTTGGAAGAGCTGAGCAGCCTGTGTGGCAGCTCTAGCTCATGTTGTCGATCTTGCTCTAGCTCCCTGCATCGTTCCTGGTCTGGACACTCCCTGCTGTGATGTTTGTGGTGCTGAGGCATGGTGTTGTCATCAACTGGCACTTCTGTGGGTGGGGATGCTGGCCCTTCTTGCTTGGCATGAACTGCTACACCATTGGTCGGGGTGCTTATAGAGTCAAGATTGATTTCTTGACTTTGTTCCTGACTCTTTTCCTCCGGTTTTTCCTTGGAAATGATGCTTTTGATTTGGCTTGTGGTTGATTTTGTCCTGTTCTTTGGAGGTGAGACTGTTGTGATCTTGGTCCTTTTTGCTGGTGGAGTCGTCATCGGTGACATTGCTCCTTTGAAGTGAGTGTGACACAGGTCCTGGCAGGGTCCTTCACACTTTTTTATTCGGCTCCCGTCGTCATCTTGGCTGTGGTTGCGAAGGCTCCTTCTTGTCCTCTTCTTCTTCTTGCTCCTCTTCATATTCTTTGTTGGATTTATGGAGCAGATCCTCCCTTCTCTTTGACGCACATTCCTGCTTTCTTCTAGTTTGCAGTGTTGCTGGAGGTACTTTCACACTGAGTGGAAATGTTAAGTTGAAGGCTGGTACAAGTGCAGCAACATAGGGGAGTGTGAGTGTTTCACATTTCTGGCCACCGTGGATCAGTTTCGTAGCTGAGTGGATTTCCTTGATGAGTTTTTCGTGGAGGTAGCTTGCAATGTTCACTTTGATTTTGTGTTGCAAGTTGTCATAGAGGATTATGATGGCTTTGCTGGCAGAGCTACTTGACATGCACATTTTGAGAGTTGAGATGAGAAACTTGAGCCTTGGCTTTGCCTCATCGGTGACATTGCTCATTTGAAGTGAGCTTCTAGAGTTGTAATTCTCGATGATCTTGATGCACCCTGGTGGCATCCTTTTTGTTCACGATATGGATATGACTTGCTTTCTGCCAATTAGAAGCTTGAATACCCATGTGATGTAGCCTGTGGTAAAGATATATTTGTGTTCTTAGGCACACACCATTTCTTCTTGAAAAGCTAGAAGCATTTTCTTTGCGATGTCAATATTGTACTCTTTCTCCATGATGTAGGAGAACTTGTAGAGGCTGACCTCATGCAACCAGTCATCAAGTGCCCTTGTCCTCTTCTATGCTGGATTACAGGTGAAGAGGAGATTTGCACTCTCTAGACTCATTGCTGTTGGCTCGAAGATGAACTCCTTTGTGAGAGGGCACATTGCCGTGCTGTGTTGCTTCCCCATTGCTTGATCTCAGTGCTCGGAGATATAGCCTGGGTTTTGCCCTTTGCCTAGAGTGTTGCCTTGTAGTAACTTTCTTGAGTTTTCTCTTTGTTGGGGTGGTAGTGTTGGAGAAGCTTGCTTCATGTTGGTCTTTAGCATGTTTGTTAAGAGATTCATTGGTCTTTAAATCTTGTTTTTGGTTGAAGTTCCTCAAGTTGTCATTTTTCTTCATATTGCTTTCTTGGCTTGATTCTTCAAATTCTTCCTTGTGTTGAATTTTTGAACTTGAGCTTCATGTTTCTTGATTGTGTTGAGTTCTTGAGTTTGAACTTTGTAAACCTTGAATGTGTTGAATTCTTGAGGTTGAGTCTTCATAATCTTGATCTCTTGATCTTCAAAGTTAAAACCTTCATTACTTTCAAGGTTGTTATTGATGATATTTGAGTCATACGATTGGTATTTCTTGAGCTTGTTGAGGTTGACAGTTTAGAGATGCTTGTCATTGAGTGTTGCGATTGCTACCATTTTCAGAGCTTTGAATTCTTGGATGAGGAATAATCTTTCCCATCTTAACTTCACTTTGGAGCCAATTTTCTTGATGTTTCTTCAAAACTAAAGTATTTGATCATTGATCTTGAATTTTTCATTTTTCTTTAGTTTTCTTTTTCTGCCGTGGTTGGCTTTTCTTTGAGCTTGAATGGGTTTGAATGTCCAAATTGTTTATAGTCTTTCTTCATTAAATTTTTCTGGCATTGCTAGTCTTCTTTTGATTGATTCTTCTTGGCTGATTTCGTAGTGTATTACCATTTGCAATGAAGGAACAATGTCCTCGAGTGGTGTTAGGGCTTCTAAGCTGTAGGCGAGCTTGAATGGTATCAAATTTGTTAAAACCTTATATGTAGTTGAATATACCCATAGGGCATCATAGATGTGATCATCCTAATCTTTTTTATTTGTCTTTACAATTTTCTTGAGGATGTTTTTGAGTGTCTTGTTTGTAGACTTTGTTTAACTGTTGCTTTGAGGGTAGTATGGTGTTGAAGCCTTGTGCTTGGTCATGAATTCTTAAGTTAGAATCTTGATGTTTTTGTTGATGAAGTGTGTTCATCGATTCGTGACAGGTTCTAGAGGAAGGCTATATCTTATGATGATATTTTCATAGATGAACTATGCTATATTATTTGCTGTTATAATCTTCATTGATTGAGCTTCAACCCATTTTGTTATGTAGTTAGTCACTATAAGGATGTGCTTGTTTTGTTTGGAACTTGTTATGAGTGGTTCAACAAAGTCAAGTCCCCATTGTTGAAATGGTTCTAGTGGTGTTGTTGGATGAAGCTCTTGAGTTTATTTCTTCGGTGTGTACTTAGTTTATTGATAAATATCACATTCTTGATAAAATTTTACTAAGTCATGCCAAAGTGTTAGCCACTAGAGTTTTGCTTGCAAAATCTTGCAAGCTATGATTTTTTCTGCAAAGTGGCCTCTTGCTTGTCCATAGTGGGCTTCTTTGAGTAGATCTTAAGTTTCTTTAAGTTGTATACATCTTCATAGTACATTGTCTCATCCTTTCTTGTATAGTCTTCTTCCCATGATTGAATATAGCCTTGTCCTCAAGATAAATTATTTACAGTGATTAGAGGTGGAGTATTAACTTGGTATTGTTACTATTGTGAGGTAGTAGTAGATGTCATTTGTCCATGTTAGTGATGTGTGCATGCAAAGTATGTTGGAGTCAGGAAAGTTATCCATATTGTATTTCAGTTGTTCGCCAGATGTAATGCAATTGAGGTGGTTGGCTTGTTCATATTGTTTACCGAGTTTGTGAATAATCTCAAAGTTGTATTCTTGAAGCAATAAGAACTATCGGGAAATTTTATTGGTAAGGATGGTCTTGTTAAGGAAGTGTAGAAGTGTTTTATGGTCAACCATGATCTTGACTTTGGTGTAGAGTAGGTAGTGTCTAAACTTTTGTAATGCATAGATCATTCCTAAGGCTTATTTTTTGGTGATGGTGTAATTCATCTCAGCTGAGTTGAGTCTTTAGCTAGTAGAGTAAATTGGTCAATCTTTAAGGTCTTATTGTTGTTGAGAAAGTATTGCTCTGATGGCGTAATTGGAGGTATCGACTTGTGTGTTGAAGTTTTTGTCCTAGTTTGGTTGGGTGAGTACTATAGCTCTTGTCAATGAATTCTTGACCACGTTGAATGCTTATTGACAGTCTTGAATCCAATCGTAGATATGATTTTTCTTAAGAAGCTTTGTAAAGGGTTTTGCAATCTTTGCAATCTTTAATGAAGCATTGATGGTATCCCATTTTGCCAAAGAAAGATCGTAGTTTAGTGATGTTTTTTGGATGTTGCATGTTGATGATGGCAAGTGTTTTAGCTTTGTCAATGAGGATGCCTTCTTTGCAGATAATGTGTCCAAGTAGGATGCCAAATTTGACGAAAAAGGTAGATTTCTTGGGGTTTAAGGTGATGTTGTTCTCTCAACATTTGATGAAGCATTTCTCGAGATGTTGGAGATGTTCTTTGTTGTTGAAGACACTAAAGTCATCCATAAAAACTCACATGAAGTTGGTGAGGTAGTCTCGAAATATGTTGGTGATGATTCTCTAGAAGTAAATGGTGCATTAGAAAGACCAAAAGGCATTTATAAATAAGCATAAGCACTAATGAAGGCTGTCTTGTGCTGGTCTTTAGATGTGATGTGAACTTGATTGTAACCGCTAAGACTGTCGTGTTCAGCTACTGTGTCAAGAATTTCATTGGAGAATGGAATTGGACATGTATATGGGAGAGAATCATGATAGATATGAAGAAAGTGTGGAATAAAGATCGAATGCACCACTAAAAGTAAATGATCATTAGTCCCTATAATATAAAAAAAACCATCCTCAAGGTGATATTGAAAATGTAAATGCCAAAATGACAAGTCATCAATAAGTGATGTAAGATTCTCAAACCCATTAAGAAGCCTTCAAATATATAGCTCAATCGTTTGAACCTTATGAACCTCGTCGAAGAGAGATTTAAATCTTGCTTTACACGTTATGGACATTGAATGTTAAATACAACAACTACCAACAACACGGAATCCTCGTCCAAAAAATCCACAAATGCTAGAATAATAGGTTTTACAAAAATATGAGAAGAGAGTGAAAAAGGAAGAGGAGCTTAAGAAAGGGTATCAGTATTAGCCATAAAACTCCCCAAGTGATGAACAACATCAAAATTATATATCTAAAACTTCAAAGTCTACCGAAGTTCTTCCACTTTAATAATAAAGTAACTGTAGCATGATCACCTCCTAGTAATGTCCAAAAATTATGTAGATATGCATGAAATTTCTCAAAACCCCAAATTGTTGCTAAACACTCTCTCTGTTGTGGAGTAGTTCACCTCCATTGATTGTACTGTACGGCTGATATATACAATAGGATGACACTAACAAAGCACACTCTAGCTCTCTTGCATCAATACACTTCCAAAATTGATATCAAAAACATTTATGCACAAAATGAAAAGTCAAGTGTAGTCAAGATATGCCAAAACTAGAGAAGTTGTCAATAACTTTTTGAGATCTATAAACGCCCTCTCGTAGACTAGATGAAAAATGATGTTTACAACTTCAGTAACACTTACAATAGTGTAGTGTATTAAAAAGATGATCAACAAAATGATTGAGATACTGCACCTTGCCCAGAAAGTGATGCACATCATTCACACATTTTGGAGTAGGGAATTTTAAAACAGCCACAAGTTTGTCACAATCAATTTACAAACCCTTATAATAAATATGGTACCTAAGATAAGTCATGTTCTTGGACCCAGACACACACTTCAACCGCTTTAACTTTAAACCAACTTCCTGTAGCCAATCCAACACTTTACGAACATCACGGTTGTGTTCCTCCCACATCCCTTCTGAGTAAATCAAGACATCATCAATGAAGTCAGCAATCACTTTCATCACATTGCAAAAAAATTTGTCCATCATCCATTAAAAAGTCATCAGAGCATTGTTTAAAACAAACAACATTCCTCACACTATTGATTTCTTGGATTGTCTGGGGTGAAATTATTGGTTCACTAAGTTAAATTTTACTTTTAGGTATTAGCAAGTGTCAATGGCTAAAGAAGATATTCCTAAGACTGCTTTTTGTACACCATTTGATTTGTACTAATTCTTGGTGAGAGGGTACACAAAACAAAACGGCTGAGATATTGCACCTTGCTTAAGAAGCATTACAAATTATTTATACACTTTGGAGTAGGGAACTTGAAAATAGCTACAAGTTTGTCAATATTAACTTGCAAACTTTCACAAAAAATATGGGACCCAAGATAAGTAGTGTTCTTGGACGCAAATACACACTTTGATCACTTCAGTTTTAAGCTAACTTCCCGCAACCGATCCAACACTTTATGAACATTATGGATGTCTTCCTCCCATGTCCCTTTTGAGTCAATCAAGACACCATGAATGCAGTAGACATCTATAGTATATCGCAAAAAACCTCGTTCATCATCCGTTGGAAAGTTGCTGGAGCATTGTTTAAACCAAATGGCATTACCAAAAATTCTTACAAACCAAATGGTGTATGAAAAACAGTCTTAAGAATATTTTCCTTGGCCATCAGCACTTGTTAATACCCAAAAGGAAGATCTAATTTGTGTAAACTCCTGAGTTTGGACTTCCTGGGAGGTCACCCAACCCAATACTATTCACACTCAAGGACGATTAACCCTAAATATCCCAAGACCCTTAACCGATTGAAAAAGGAGGTGCATTCTTGTTCATGAGCCATTTTCCTTTATATTTGAACCCCATAGATCATCTCTTGAGTCATTCCCTTTGGTTACTTACAACTGGGTGAATCAACGACTTTGCCTTAGATAATCCAAGAGATCAACAGTGTGAGAAAAAGGGTACACATTCGAGATCGTCACTTCGTTTAATGAACAATAGTTGATGTAAAATGATTACTCCCATTAGGCTTCATCACAAAATGAGGTTCACACGCTCAAAGACTCTGTTATTTTCAAATAACACCATTTTCTAACATCTCCTTGACATTTACATGTAAAATTTTGATCTCTTTTGATGACCGACAATAAACAGGAACTTTGATTGGACGAGCATCCCTAATTAGAATAGAATGACATGTTGCAATCTAGGCCCTATACGACAGATCAAAATCAAAGAGATTGGCATACTCCTTCATGAGCCAGCTAACTGCTGCAACACAAAGATTATCAAAGGGATTGGAAGAGGGAATAGAGAAACAAAACAGAAACATAGGAGAAAGTAATGGGGAAAAAAAGTGATAGAAGTAGAGGTAGAAACAGAGGGTCAAATAGGAACAAAACTAAGGGGAATGGAAGAAATATAAAAAAGTATGAGACAAAGGGGAAAAGTCTTAAAGTCACATTTGGCATGATTGTGTTGCAATTAATCTATACCAAAGATGAAGTTAAAAGCTTCACTTGGCACCACTTGTAATGACTGTAGCTCAACTCAAGATCGCCCACATACACAACTAAGTCCACTTTATCCTGTGCATATGCATATGTACGGCCATACACACATATGTGTGTGTATATGTCTATGCATATGTCCGGGCATATATCCACATATATGTCTAGGAAAAATTATAAGAAAAGGAAGATTTAGACAATGCAAAAGCTATATTTAAACTAGAATCCCAAATCCCAACACTCCTTAAGGACAATTAAAATTGCCCCTAATCTCCACCAATATGAGTGGATAGAATATGGAAATGAAATAAAGAAGTGTGCATATTAAAACCCTAGCTTATATATAGGAGCGAGTGGTTCGGATTGAAACCAATTCGACAGTTACCAAAATCCCACTAAATTAATATTAGTAAATGGCATTGTAACTGTAGACATGGACCTTATATATATAAAAGGTTTGTAAATATATATTTATATATATATTTATATACATATATATATATATATATATATATATATATATATGTGTGTGTGTGTGTGTGTGTGTATATATGTATATATATGTATATATATGTATATATGTATATGTATATGTATGTATTACCATGCCTAAATAATACACTAATTATAGTACTAAAGCATATAGACCATCTAAATCTAATACATCCATTCTTGTATATAAGTAGGGGCCTAAACCCCAATTAATATATCTATTCTTATATCCCGAGCACACACATTGGTGGAGGTGAGAGACATTGCAATTTGTCCCTAAAGGGCAAAGTTTTTTCGTAGTACTTTGCTTTAGTATTTGGGATTGTGCTTTTTTGTTTTTATTTCTTCATTCTTTTTTGGATTTAGATCTGTATTAGCTTTTTATAAGATCTAGAACTCTAGCTATCATTGTGTTTAAATCTACTCTTTCTTTTGATCTTCATTGCATTTTCTTCTTCCACCATACTATGCCATCGTCGATCAAGGAGTATATCACTTAAGGTTACTAATGCTACTCTATTAGATTGAACTTTGGTGCTATGGGGTGTGATCATGTTAGTGTTACACCCATCCTTGGTGTGTTGCCGTCTCCAACGTCCATGGGACGTGACTACATAGCTTATCCTGTTCTTGGTGTTCTGCTATTTTGTCACAAATGTGACTGTGGGTATCGAAAGTTACCTGTCGGCTAGTCCTTTTATATATTCTTTCTTTATTGCCACGACGGCAGGAGGTCTATATTGCTAATTCCTTTTATCAGTCCTTCTTGTTCAAGTGTTAGTAAATTGGGCTTAGCACCAGTATTTAGCTAGATGGATATAAGGTAGGAACTCCTATGTGTTTCTAACTGAGCATACTTAGCTTAGCTCTTAGTTTTCTTTTGTTTTGTTTTGCATTTGCTTGACAAGAACCCTTGTGTATTGAAACTAGCCCCTCAATATCATGAGATGATAGCTTACTGTGTCTGCTAAACACCTTTGCTAACATGCCCTTTGTGTTAGTCTCATTCTGGTCTCAAATACTATCTATGGAAATTGTCTAGATTTTCTTATTTGGCATATCTACGGAATGTGGAGATTGTTCTGAACACAATGGTGTTCGTCCCATGTCCAAATTTGCAATCTAGAGATATTCTATATTTAGTAAGTTTCAAACTTACACCCCGAATTGTAGTCTAGAGAAGGGTCCTCTGCAGTGGACCGGGTTTAAGTCCCTTGAACAGGATGCCAAAGTGGGTGAAAGCCCTGTCTAGCCTGGACCCTACTGCATCATGAGGCTCTTTTGGTGAATTGGGCTGTATGGGAATTGTAAGTGACTAAATTTTCTATACTACTTTAGTCACTTAATCACACCTCTAACCACGTGGAAGAGTCTCACTCATAACCTCCATAAGTTCTATTCTGGACTTGGGGCTTGTTAGCCCTGAGAATAGCATCCATGCCACTCAACCATTACACTTGGTCCAAGTGCTCCATGTGTTTGATCCCATGAATGACACTCAAAGGTACCACTAATATATCAGCTCGTTCTGTTAAGGCCATGCCCATTCACCTTTATCACACTAGTGATCCAACACCACTTACATCACAATCCCGTTTCTCAAAGACTGGGCCATCTGTTTATGAGTGGTCATCCCAAATCCACTCCTTAGCATCCTTAGGATGCCTGCAGACATGGGGAATAACCTTCCCCAATATCCCTTTTTCGGTCTCCACCAAATCCCTTTCTGTCCATGGTTATGTTCACCAACATTGCCATTGTGTCAAAGCCTACAGGCTTGACCACTAAGTCCCACTGTCCTTTGGGACTTCCTCATCGTGTGATTATCCTTGGTCACTACACCAAAGGACTGCTCCTCTTCCTTTCCACCGTCTGGGACTTTGGGACAACATTTCAGAACATCGTGGCCCTACGTGAGCCTCCTAGGTACTGTCCCCACCTTCTGCATTTGGGTGCTCTAGCCATGGGGCTAGAGCAAAGTTTTATTGAGCCACACTAGGTATCCAAGTAGGTAGTGCCACCCACACTTGGACTGGGAGCATCAACCATTCGATCTCTCAAGGGAGCTAGAGCCGGCTCTTGAACACTTCACCAAGCTACCTTGCTTGTCTATCTGTGTTCACTCTAGCCTTGGACTTCCTAGTGGTTATATCATCACCTAGCACATGGGTATAGCCTTCTTGGGACACACTTGGTTTTCCTGGCCAAACTAGTTCCAACCCCACACTCTCCCTACTATAACCCCCTATACCCCCCCCCCGGGGGATGATCACTTTGGGATTTCACCCAACAACCTTTATTAGTATTCAGACTCAGACTTGAACTTGAACTCGGTCTTGGTCTTGGTCTCAGCCTCGGTCTCGGTCTCGGTCTCAGTCTCGTTCTCATTCTTAGTCTTGGTCTTGGTCTCATCTCAGATTCCATCTCGGGTCCATCTTAGATCCATCTCCATCTTGGTCCATCTCGGACTCCATCTCGGACTCCATCTCGAGTCCATCTCGGTCCATTTTGTACTCCATCTCGAGCTCTATCTTGGGTCCATCTAGGTCCATCTCGGGGTCCATCTCAAATCCATCTCGGACTCCATCTTGGACTCCCTTATTACTCGCTTCATGCTCATTCCTTGAGCACTCCATTGGGAGTTCCACTCCCACTCTCGACTTTTCAAGTTAGAGCTTTTAGTCCAAACTTGTTATACTTGTTTGGCTTTTGCTTCGGCCACTACCATATAACACCCTTTCAGCTCCACTTTGGGGCTTAGGTACTTGTGTTTCACAATTCCACCACCCATAGACGAAGTTCGATGTCCTTATCGAACGGTAAACATTTTTATAAAGTAAACCTATGATGGATTACCACTTTTCATCCTTGGCATCTAGCCAATATCCATCAATGGTTTGACACCGGAGGCTCACCATGCCTTATCCATCCCTTAAGGAGCATAGTCTCTCTAACTTAGAGACTTATTAGACCACTTATGGTGATCCTTCCTCTTTTGCTAATTTAGTCCATGCTTAACTTGTTAGAGACACCTTCTCTATCTCAATTTGACCACTCATTTAGAAGTAGCCTCAACCTCTACTAGCATAACCATCACACTTTGGAACTTTTAATTTTGACTTTTCAAAATTAATTTTCTAAATGTCTCCAACACCTTGTATTGCACGTGTTGTGCAAACTCTACTTCTCCATCCTAGGAAGTTCTTTACTTGAGGGCACCATCATCCTCTCTCTTATTTCGTGCCACTCTAGGCACTAAATTCCATTTTTCTATAATTTATACTAGGGCTGTCTCATTTAGCTAATTTATTACTCCCTCCCTTGGAGCTTTCATCTTTGCCAAATTGGAGCATTTGGGAATCCATCCTTGAAAATATATCCTCTTTCCCACGATTTGTTAGTATCCAACACATAAGTGTTCCTTGCTCACTTTATTGTTTGGATTTTTTCCAATGATTCTTATGGCCCAAATTTGGCCATTAGTCTTTTACTCCTATCCTTTGATTGTTATACCAAATAATACAAGATCACTATCTCCATCCTTGAGGTATCCTTTTGGTTCTATAGCAAAGGCTTTGCTTTGCCAAGACTAAAGGGTGTTCACCCCTAATAAGTCTCCCCAATGTTTTCTACTCTAGGCTCTAGGCTCTCTTCATGGCTCAACTTTGCAACCCACTCATGGGTTCTTCCTTGGAGATTATTTTCTTGAACTCATAATACCATTGTATTGTCGCAATTCATTTCCCTTAGATGTCCTTCCCATTTGGTCACCTTGACCAAGCCACACTATTATCAATAGTTTAAATCAACACTTTAAACTAGGAACCTTATTCCTTAACCTCACAAGAACCTCGTCCTTGTTTAGCCATAAAATCACTTAGTGATCTAATCTTGACACCTTAATAGGTTTGTCAATAGGTACTAGGTCTTCCAAACCTTTAACTTATTGACCATGACCCATACACTCAAGTTAGCCCCTCCAACCAAGGGTCCATAGCAATTGAGATTGGGTGTCCCTGTCTCATTCACCACGTATTTGGTGCCACTTGCACCAAAGTGTTCAAGTTAAATATGCCCAGCTTTCACACTAAACAATCTAATTGTGCATCACGATTCCGGGGCATCCCCCGCTTGGCAGTGTGCCCAAGTCAGTCTCCTTACTAAAAGTCCATGACCATTGAAAATAAGTGTCCTTATATTCCACCTAATGAGTTGGGGACTCAAACCCAAACACTAGAGGGTTGGGACTTGAACCCCAACCTCCGTATATGCATCTATGGACAGTATCACTCAGGATGCCTGGCATGACTCACCATGCTAGTGCACCAACTTATACTTAAAACGTGCTACAAATCACAGCTTAAAAATTTAGTTCTTCTGCATTACTAAGTTCTTTCACTTGACAAGTTTGTGATCACGCATGGACTCCTCCATGTTTGGCCCTATGAGCCACCTCTTTTTGAAGCTAACACCTTTAATTAGGGTCTTTGTTCTACTAATTTCACTTAGCAAGTCATTCGACTAGCGTAACATGGTTTCATGTATAAGTGTGAAAGTCCTTAACAATTGACTTTCGTTCAAAGCCATCTCTGTGAACACTCAAGGACTACTTCCCCAACCTTGATAACTTCGCCTTATGGCAAGCTTCAAGACCACGTTTCTGCTATGCCACTCTAATTTCGCGCATTTTATGAACCATTTACACTTGTTTTTCTAAGTACTAATTTACCTAGAATTATCTTTGGGAACCTTGAAGGGACTCTGTCCCTTAGCTTGCTAAAGCCTCTCCTTTCGCAAGCTTTCTATTTGCCATATGATTTAACATAGACAATTCCATACTTTAGACTTTTCATGGTATCACAGTTACTAATAGCAACACGTTCAAGCATACACTTGATTCTCCATTCCTAATTTGCATAACCATCCTTGATTATACCCTTCGATTTCTATGGTTCGGTTCTATCCCTTTTCTACTTGCTTTTGGCTTTATGCATTCCCTTCAGTTATTCTCCTCCAATCTAGGAGGGTAGTTTTACACTTTTTACTATGCCTTAGTAAATATTCTTAGGGACGAACTTACTCAATAACTTAGAAAGTAATCCTTTAAGGATATGCTCACCGTGTAATCCCATATATTGGGATTAATGTTCCTATGCTTAGGTTTTTTTATGCCCATTGCTAGCCATGCCAAAATCCCCTTTTGGCTTTATCCAATTTGAATAGATGAACTTCTCCCATCTCCACAACTTTGGATGTTAAATAGCACTTCCTATCCATTATTTGCTAGGGATTTAGTCCCTTGGGCCTTATTTAATGCCATCATGATTCCAAACACCACTCCCTAGTGTTTTAGAGTGTTTTGGTATCTTAATGATGACCTTCTTTTGACAATGAGTATTTTCTTTTATGACATTGACTTACTATAACTCAACATAAGCAATTTATCCCCTGGAGGGGTATATCTAATAATAAGAAGTCTTGGGTAGTTAACTTCTACTAATTGAATCAATTATTTTGCACCTTTTGTTTAGTTGCCTTATAGTTGTCAAGTTCTACAATTCATTGCTAGAGCTTCCACACCTCCACTATTTGGGTCACCACACTTTAACCACATGCCTCCAGCTTAGATTATGCCATTCCCATTTCCATTGGGATTTTTTTGGTAAATTGTTCTCATGAATCCACTGTGAGACACAAAATCCCTAGGCCCCAAAGTGGAGCTAGAAGGGTGCCATATGGTAGTGGCTGAAGCGAAAGCCAAACGAGCGTAACACGTTTGGACCAAAAGCTCCAACTTGAAAGATCGAGAGCAGGGAACTCCTAACGAAGTGCTCAAGGAACAAGCACGAAGCAAGTGATAAGTGAGTCTCTAGAAAAGGGACACAAGTGGACCCGAGATGGACCCGAGATGGACCCGAGATGGACCCAAGATGGAGTCCGAGATGGAGTCCGAGATGGACCCGAGATGGAGTCCGAGATGGACCCAAGATGGAGTCCGAGATGGAACTGAGATGGAGTCCGAGATGGAGTTCAAGATAGAGTCTGAGATGGAGTCCAAGATGGAGTCCAAGATGGACCCGAGATGGAGTCTGAGATGGACCCGAGATGGAGTCCAAGATGGACCCGAGATGGAATTCGAGATGGAACCGAGACCGAGACCGAGATCAAGACCGAGTCCGAGTCCGAGATGGACCCGAGATGGAGTCCAAGATGGACCCGAGATGGAATTCGAGATGGAACCGAGACAGAGACAGAGACCGAGATCGAGACCGAGTCCGAGTCCGAAACCAGAACCAAGACCGAGTTCGAGTCCAAGTCTGAGTTCGAATACTAATACAGGCTGTTGGGTGAAAGCCCAAAGCGATCGTCCCCTAGGGGGGGGGGCCTACGGGGGGTTCCAAAAGTATAGTAGGGAGAGTGTGGGGAGCCTACTGGAGCCAATTTGGCTAGGAAAGGCCAATTTCGCCCAGGAAGGCTGTACCTAGTGTTAGGTGATGAGTTGCCCATTAGGAAGTCCAAGACTAAAGTGAACACGGACCAACAAGTGGGGTAGCTTGGTGAAGTGTTTAAGAGCTGGCTCTAGTTCCCTCGGGAGATCGACTGGCCGATGCTCTTAGTCCAAGTGTGGGTGGCACTACCTACTTGGATACCTGGCGTGGCTCAATGGAACCTCGCTCTAAGCCTATGGCTAGAGCACCCAAAGGTGGAAGGCGGGGAGAGTACCTATGAGGCTCGCGTAGGGCCACAATGTTCTGAAATGTTGTCCCAAAGGCCCAGACTGTGGAAAGGAAGAGGAGTAGTCCTCTGGTGTAGTGACCAAGGATACAGTCGTGTGGTGAGGAAGTCCCAGAGGACCGTGGGACTTAGTGGTCGAGCTTATGGGCATCAATCCAGTGGCAGTGTTGGCGAACATGGCCATGGGTAGAAAGGGATTTAGTGGGGACCGGAAAAAGGATATTGGGGAAGGCTATTCCCCATATCTACGGGCATCCTCAGGATGCTAAGGAGTGGATCTGGGATGATTATTCATGGATGGATGGCCCAGTCTTTGAGAGACGGGACTGTGATGCAGGTGGTGTTAGACCACCAGTGTGACTAAGGTGAAGGGGCATGGCCTTTGCATAACAGGTTGATATGTTGATGGTACCTTGGGGTGTCGGTCATGGGATCGAACACGTGGAGCACTTGGACCAAGTGCAAAGGTTGAGTGGTGGGGGTGCCATTCTCGGGGCTAGCAAGCCCAAGTCCAAAATAGGACTCATGGAGGTTGTGAGTGAGACTCCTCCAAGTGGTCGAAGGTATAGTTAAGTGACTAAAGTAGAATGGAAAAATTAATCACTTACATGTCGATGGTACCTTGGGGTGTCAATCATTGGATCAGACATGTGGAGCACTTGGACAAAGTGCAATGGTTGAGTGGCATGGATGCCATTCTTGGGGCTAGCAAGTCCCTAAGTCCAAACTAAGACTTAAAGAGATTGTGAGTGAGATTCCTCCAAGTGGTCGGAGGTGTGGTTAAGTGACTAAAGTAGAATGGAAAATTTAATCCTTTACATCCACCAGCTTGACCTCAAGGCATTTGTAAGCGACCAAGTTTTCCATTCTACTTTAGTCACTTAACCACACCTCCGACCACTTGGAAGAGTCTCATTCACAACCTCCATAAGTCCAACTCAGGACTTGGGGCTTGCTAGCCCCGAGAATGGCATCCATGCCACTCAACCTTAGCACTTGGTCCAAGTGCTCCACGTGTCTGATCCCATGATCGACACCCCAAGGTACCACCAACATATCGGCCCGTTACGCTAAGGCCATGCCCAATTACCTTGGTCACACTGGTGGTCCAACACCACCTGCATTCCCATCCCGTCTCTCAAAGACTGGGTCATCCGTCCATGAGGGATCATCCCAGATCCACTCCTTAACATCCTTAGGATGCCTACCGACATGGGGAATAGCCTTCCCCAATATCTCTGTTCTGGTCCCCACCAAGTCCCTTTCTATCCTTGGCTGTGTTCGCCAACACTGCCACTGGATCAAGGCCCACCGGCTCGACCACTAAGTCCCACTATCCTCTAGGACTTCCTCACTGTGTGACTGTGTCCTTGGTCACCCCACCAGAGGGCTACCCCTCTTCCTTTCCACAGTCTGGGACTTTGGGACACCATTTCGGAACACCGTGGCCCTACGCAGGCCTCATGGGTACTCTCCCCGCCTTCCGCCTTTAGGTGCTCTAGCCATGGACTTAGAGCGAGGTTCCGTTGAGCCACGACAGGTATCCAAGTAGGTAGTGCCACCCACACTTGGACTGGGAGCATCGGCCAGTCGATCTCCCGGGGGAACTAGAGCCGGCTCTTGAACACTTCACCAAGCTACCCCGTTTGTCGGTCTGTGTTCATTCTAGTCTTGGACTTCCCAGTGGGCAGCTCATCACCCAACATTGGGTCCGGCCTTCCTGGGCCAAACTAGCCTTTCCTGGCCAAACTGGCTCCACTGCAGTCCTCCCCCTACTATACTTTTGGAGCTCACCAAACCCCCCAGGGTCTGGGAGACAAACGCTTTGGGCTTTCACCCTCTCAGACTCGAACTCGGACTTGGACTCGGACTCGGACTCGGACTCGGACTCGGACTCGGACTCGGGCTCGGGCTCGGTCTCGGCCTCGGCCTCGCTCTCGGTCTCGGTCCCGATCTTCGTCTCGGTCTCGGTCTCGGTCTCGACTTCGGACTCCATCTCGGGTCCATCTCGGACTCCATCTCGGACTCCATCTCGGGTCCATCTCGGACTCCATCTCGGACTCCATCTCGGACTCCATCTCGGGTCCATCTCGGACTCCATCTCGGACTCCATCTCGGGTCCATCTCGGACTCCATCTCGGGTCCATCTCGGACTCCATTTCGGGTCCATCTTGGACTCCATCTCGGACTCCATTTCGGGTCCATCTCGGGTCCACCTCGGACTCCATCTCGGACTCCATCTTGGACTCCATCTCGGGTCCATCTCGGACTCCATTTCGGGTCCATCTTGGACTCCACTTCGGACTCCAACTCGGGTCCATCTCGGACTCCACTTCGGACTCCAACTCGGGTCCATCTCGGACTCCACTTCGGACTCCAACTCGGGTCCATCTCGGACTCCACTTCGGACTCCAACTCGAGTCCATCTCGGACACTTCCACGTGTCATGTATTGGTCCTTTTGGGTCCCTTTTTGGAGCCTCGCTTTTTGCTTGCTTCATGCTCATTCCTCGAGCACTTCGTTGGGAGTTCCACTCCCGCTCTTGACTTTTCAAGTCGGGGCTTTTGGTCCAAACGTGTTACGCTCGTTTGGCTCTCGCTTCGACCACTACCACGTGGCGCCCTTCCGGCTCCACTTTGGGGCCTAGGGATTTTGTATCTCACAGCATTACATCTTAGCACATTTAGTGTCTTCACACTATCGGCTCCTCGAGCCTATCTTTATGACACTTTGCACTTGCGTCTAGGTCTTTGCCAAGATCAATACAGTTGTTACCTATGCCAACTATCCATTAACTCTACACCATAGTGTTTGCTCACAACTTTGAACCAAAGTTGTTTTCTTCTGGGAACATCTTTCCCACGATTTTAGTATGGCACCTTTTGCCATTAATGAAATACACACTATTCCCATGCTTGGATCTTATGATCCTCCCTGTTCCTCGTAGGGTACAACATACCTCAGTCCAAATGCTTCCACTAGTCCTCTAAAACCATTCTTTGACTCCACTCGAGTCATCCAACTTTTTGGACTTTGTTAATTCAACAACTCATAAGGTTCTACCCTTCTGGCTATTTTTGAGGTGTCAATTCACTAGAATACATCTTTTTGTATTCATGTTCTACTCACAAGGACTAACTTTGTAAGTGTTACACCGACACTTGATTATTTTCTGTTCCCTGTGGGCTACTTTTGCCCTTTAGGACTATTCGTCCATATGATGAGATTACCAACTCATCCTCTAAGTACACCCCCAACTCCTTAGGTTTATTCCAGCATTTATTAAAGGTACCGGCTACCATTTCAAGGACTCATATCCTCATTTGTATTTGACCTCTCACGATCATTAATTCTAGTCTCAAATTTATGAGCACCAACCTCTATTATATGAGGATAATCTTGTGACTCTTTCCCATATCTCTATCTTTCCTGTGATCCCAACATTAGTTGTTTACCACAACTACATTACCTAGTTTGTTACGTCAAATGCTTATTTGAATCACATCCTCAACTCTCTAAGACAAAATTTATATTGTTCCCAAGATCCCAAAGTTGTTCCCAAATTGGCCCCTTTTTTATCCACCATATTGCCAACATGTTCACTTATGAATTAAGGTGGAAAGTCATGCCCTTTCAATATGCTACTCTTCGAGGATAGGCCAACTCTTGGGACCTTCCAATGCCAAGACAAATGGTGATATCCTTGACCACCAATAAGAGTTAGACTAAGGAATAGCTTCGATACCAAATTGTAAGCAATTAAATTTCCATTCTACTTTAGTCACTTAACCACATTTTTGACCACTTAGAAGAGTCTTACTCACAGCCTCCATAAATTTTATTTCAGACTTGGGGCTTGCTAGCCCCAAGAATGGCATCCAACCACTTAACCTTTGCATTTGGTCCAAGTGCTCCATGTGTTTGATCCCATGACCGACACCCAAAGGTACTACTGACATATTAACTCGTTATGCTAAGGCCATGCCTATTCACCTTTATCACACTAGTGATTCAACACCACTTACATCATAGTCCCATCTCTCAAAGATTGGGCCATTTGTCCATGAATGGTCATCTTAGATCCACTCCTTAGCATCTTTAGGATGCCCACAGACATGGGGAATAGCCTTCCCCAATATCCCTTTTTCGGTCCCCACCAAGTCCCTTTCTGTCCATGGCTGTGTTTGCCAATATTGCCACTGAGTCAAGGCCTATAGACCTGACCACTAAGTCCCACTATCCTTTGGGACTTCCTCACCATGTGACTGTCTTTGGTCACTACACTAAAGGATTACTCCTCTTCCTTTCCACCGTCCAGGATTTTGGGACAATACTTCAAATGGATACTCTCCCCATCTTCTGCCTTTGGGTGATCTAGCCATGGGGCTAGAGCGAGGTTCCGTTGAGCCATGCCAGATATCTAAGTAGGTAGTGCCATGGTCGATGCTCCCAGGGGAGCTAGAGCTGGTTCTTGAATACTTCACCAAGCTACCCTACTTGTCTGTTTGTATTCACTCTAACCTTGGACTTCCTAGTGGTTATATTAGCACCCAATACGTGGGTATAACCTTCCTGGGCCACACTAACCTTTCCTAGCCAAACTAGTTCCATTGGAGTCCAACCCCCACACTCTCCCTATTATACTTTTGAAACCCCCCGTAGCTCCCCCTAGGGGGACGATCGCTTTGGGCTTTCACCCAATAGCCTATATTAGTATTCAAACTTAGACTCGGACTTGGACTTGGACTCGGACTTGGTCTCAAACTTGGACTTAGACTCAGTCTCGGTGTCAGTCTCGGTCTTGGTCTCGTCTCAGATTCCATCTCAAGTCCATCTTAGATCCATCTTGAACTCTATCTTGAACTCCATCTTGGACTCCATCTCGGGTCCATCTCAGGTTCCATCTCAGTCCATCTTGGGTCCATCTCGAACTCCCTTATTGATTGCTTCGTGCTCGTTCCTTGAGCACTCCATTGGGAGTTCCACTCCCACTCTTGATTCTTCAAGTTAGAGTTTTTAGTCCAAACATGTTATGCTCCTTTGGCTTCTGCTTCGGCCACTACCACATGGCACCCTTTTAGCTCCACTTTGGGGCTTAAGTATTTGTGTCTCACAAGAATGCAGCCTTAAGTGGGTGGTAAATTCCATCCAAGGCTAAATACTGGTGAGAGACCGATAGTGCTACGAGGGAAAGATGAAAAGGACTTTGAAAAGAGACTTAAGAAATGCTTGAAATTGCTAGGAGGGAAGCAAATGGATGCCTTGTGTGCCCCTTTGGTTGTGTGTGGAACGGTGAGAGCTAGTCTACCAAGCAATGCAAGGGCCTATCGAGCATGGGAGGATGCAGCGGGATAACAGCTTGTGAACCTCTGGCTCCCTACCAATGCTGCCACTGCCTCTGAAAATGGTGGGGTGCTCCAGTGCCCCACCAAATGTTGGAACTTGGGCGTTCCATCCAACCCATCTTGAAATATGGACCAAGGAGTCTAACATGTATGCAAGTCTGTGGGTGTTAAACCTGTACAGGCAAAAGGAAGCTAATTCATGGGATCCTTTTCTGAGGTGCACCATAGACCAACCTTGATCATTTTGAGAAGGGTTTGAGTGTTAGCATACCTGTTATGAACTATGCCTGAGCAAAGCAAAGCCAGAAGAAACTCTGGTGGAGGCTCACAGTCCTAAAGATTAACTCCTAGTACTAAGGGTGGCTAAGGGTGAAAACCTAAAGCATGTGGTCCTCAAAGGGGGGCTGGGGGGGGGGGGGGGGGGGGGTTTTTTTTGGGGGTCCCAAAGTTTTTTAGGGGAAAAGGGGACCTCCAACCTAAATGACCCCCCCGGGGGCAAATCCAACCTTTTGTTGGGGAACCCACCCTGGTTTGGCATTAACCTGGGGCTAAACCCCAATTTCCCCCCCTGGTAACTGGGGGAGAACCCATTTTTTCCCCTTTGGGCCCCTATATACCAAAAAAACCCCCCAACTCCTTTTGGCCCCCTTTTGCAGGTGGGCCCGGGAATTAGAAGCCGGAAGGTTTTAGAATTTTTCCAGGTACCCCCGGGTTTTGGCCCCTTCCCCTTTGGGGTGAAAGGTCCAAAAACCCCCCCGGGCCCAGATCCCTTTCCCCCTGGGGGCCCCATGCTTGGGAGTTTGGCTCTGTTCTTTCGTTTAGTGTCCCAAGGCTCTAAAACTTGAGTTTCACACCACTGTCCTTGGACACGTGGCATATGACACATGGTATATAGAGGGTTTAGGTTCCGTTTTGTGGTTATCCTATAGTAAATCACCATAGGATAAAGGGTAAAAACCATATGTGTTACATATGGTATCAGAGGATGAGTCTCAGTGAGTACTATCTAATGAGATTGGGCAATTAGTTTCGTTGCATATGTAGAGATGAAAACAATAATCCAAGTGGGTACACGTTTGGGTGCAAAAACTTCGCAATCGTTCCTTGGGTATGAATTTTGGTTACCTTTTCGTACTAGGTTATATGAGCTTGCTCTTGGGCTTATAAGATGGATGAAGAAGTTTTGTTTACACAAGTTTGCACTTGGGCTCTTGAGTGAGGCACATTAGCAATTCAAGGTTACACTTGGATAAATGCTAGCCTATTGGGGGTTACCATGAGTGGTTCGGTGTATGGTGGGTTAAAGTAAATCTCCTTGGGTTTGCTATGAGTGGCAAATAGGCTGGTCCATAGTTGTTTAGCATGACACTAGTGGATCCTTCCTAAGCATGATTAAAAGTGGATCAATCAAAACTATAGGGATTAGTCTGCTGGTTCAAGTAATCATTGTTGTGCTCTCTCATAAACTTTTCTTGGATTGGACTGAAGGCAGTGTGAACTCAAGCCTAAGATTTAGTCAAAGTTAAAACTGAAAAGAGAGTCCTCAGGGACGAAGGATCAAACATGTAAATCATTTTCCCTTCTTGGAGAGATGATTCACAATGAGATGTGACTCATTGCTTATGTTCACATCATACAATCAAGAGACCCTATCTTGATGCATAATGGTTATGATGGTCTTAGAAGTGATGAGATATGGGATGGATAGCAGTGAAGCACTAAACTATTTTGTCTATAGAAGACTTAGATTACAATGCTCAATTCTTTTCTAGGGAACTTTGCTATTGCTCCTTGAGTAGCTTCGTGTTGGAGAGTGGTATAAGCTTGTCTGTGTTATGAAAAAAAGTTGGTGTTTGATATTGTAAATCTCTATTGGTGAGGTGTGGCATATATATTGCATTTTGTTGAATAGAGTTGGCATTTGATACTTACGTAAACTTTTGAAATAATAATGTGGGCTTGCTCATAGTGTTACTTGATTAATGATCAAGTCATTGTGATTTTATATCATATCCATGTGATAGTGAGCAATGTGTTTATAAAGTTGCTTGGTTAAATGATGGTCAACCCCAAAGTGGTTGATAGTGAAGCTAATTTACTTGTACAAAGTAGCATTGTAGTAGCTTTACTAGATTCTCTATGGTGAACTCTTATGCTAAGCTTAAGTTGGTTCTTTGGTTCCTTGAGTTTGCCCATTAAAGTGTTGAAAAGGGTTATAGCATTCTCTTGTTAAGGTTTGTTGGTTTATCCGTTAACACTTGGAGTAGGTTGTTAGATGGAGAAGGTATGTAGTTAAAACATTGACATTGCTAACACTTGTGTTAGTGAAAGTGACATTGTTATTTCGAGTGATGAGGAATTTTCCTTAGAGCTTGATTTTCCATGTCATTTTTCTTATTAGTGTTTTAGCTTTATATTGGATTTTGAAGGTGATTGAAGAAGAGTGTTAGTGCAATGTGGATATCTGAAAATATAGTCTTCATGATTAAGTCTTGGATGTTTATTTTATATTTTGTGGATATTAGTGTTAGATGTCGAAAGTATAGGCAAAGATGTTTGATGCTTAGACATACTATTGGTCATAAGAATTTATGTTGAAGTGAACCTTTGTGAATTTGTAAATAGGAGGAAGTTGGTTGAGTTTTGAAAGTTTATATTCCTAAACTAAGAGTCATTCTTTCTCTAGGATGGAAATTTTACCACAAATTTTCTTAGACTTTTCTAATGGCTAATATGTTGATTATTTTGCCTGAAAACCATTTCATTTTCGTAAGCCAATATAAACTAGTAAAGGGGTTAGAGTTGACTTTATCTTAGTAGGTAGTTTATATAATGCAACCTGAAACAAATACTAACTTTTGGGGCTAAGGCAATTGAGTTGGATAAAATTTAGAGTTGGTGTAGAAAAGTGGCCATTGCACTTTTCTAGAAAGGTGACCCTTATGCCTTTCTTTTATAACATTATATATAGTGGTAGGTTGTACTTTGCATTTTATTAGATTCTATGAGAATAGTGAGCTCTTACTGATCTTGACTTAGTCTTGGTAACTTTGCACTTGGTTGAGGATGGTGATGTCCAACTTAGTTGTGTTTGTTATGAGTTGTTGAGGAAGGCATTTTAGTTTATTAACTTCGATATTAAAGTTAGTCTAAGCTCTATTTCGTTAAAGTGGGAATTGTCATTATCCCACTTGTAAAATAAGGTTTCCAAACCTTTATATAGTATATAAATATAACAAAATTTAACTGCATTGAGGCACATGCCATTTTATTTTAAACAAGGAAATGTCTACTCAATCACTTCTCCTCCCCCTGCCACTGCTTCACCTCTTTCTTCTCCTTGTCATCATCGTCCAATTTCTTTCCATCCTTTTAATATTGGCTCAGTTGCTCCGAGTCTAGGTGGAGCCCATTCAATCTTTACTTTCCCCTTATTAATAAAACAACTTCGTAGACTTCCAATAACATGCTGTAACACTTCTAGTATAATGCAAATCCTCTCAAAGAATTGTCTTTTAATATTAATACAATGGCATGGAACCCCATGCCATAATAAGTTACATTTTTAAATAAATACATGCCATCTCAGACTGTTATTTTTTGCCTCCAACGCCTAACAATAATCTTGGAATTTCATCACTCTCCACACTATCAGGATTTAAACCCAATAGTAATGCCATCTCTTCTCTAATACATCCACGCTCATGTTCAGTGGTCGAAGAACCCATCCGGTTGAGCAGATTATGGAGATGCGGATAGTGCTTGGCTAGACAATATACATGCCATAAATGATGACTGGTGTCTGTCCGATCAAATGGCTTCTGATATACCGTTCCATCTGCCATTTGGTTGATTTTTGCAGCCACCTCCTGGACTGGCCGGTTCTCTATCACCATCGCTCCAAGCCGTTTTGCAAGGTCCCCCAGAACATACGGTTTCTTCTCCCTAGTTTCCATACTGCAAGAGATGGGGTGCACTGCATATGTGTGCGTGTTTGCTGCAGTTTTAATCGGCGAGTCATCGATGATGAGAATTTCACTTGACCTAGCAGTCCGGTTCATCACTACAGCCTCTGGCTTGACGAAGATGGGCTTGCTACCCCTCACATGGACCATAGTCAAGCAATCCTCCTGCGTTAGGAGAAAGTCAAATGGTAATATTACTCGCGTCTGATCGTGCATCATCTGTAGCAACGTTAATGCATTGTGGCGCATCATGGATGTCCAAACTCCCAATTGCAAATTGAACTCGGCCCTCTGTTTTAAGTGTCGTATGGTCATTATTTGATCCCGCAGTTTCTCCCATGTGATTAATGTGAATCTATCTCTTTTGACCAACTTGCGACTGCAGGCTTTGGAGGGTGCAGTGACATTCGAGGACGAGCCACGCTCATGGGAGAAAAGGACACCGTTCAGATCAAAAACGATACAGTACCTTCGCTGTGACTCTGAAATGAAATGCGTCAGCATAAAAAATGGTACAAGTCAATTTTACCATCTACAATATTAGCGAATGGTGCTCCCGATGGTCGTTGAGAGGGTTTTGGTCGAGGAAACGTGAAGGGCGGAAATACTCTCCTCTGCAATGTGGGGTCAATCGCATCCGATGGCGTGTGGGCACATGCCATTTCAGCTGTAGAATCTAGTACAACTGGCTCAACAGTGGCATGGGGTGGTTCCGATGGTGTGTGATCACACGCCATTTCAGCTGGTGCCTCCGTTGGCAAAGTGGACATGACCGAACAGGCAACAGGGGCGGTGTAGGGAGGTTCTAACGGCGCGTAGTCAGACGATTGGGCACACGTTGAGTCCGTTGGAAATGAGGATATGACCGGCTCGGCAGCTGGGGCGGCCTCATACGGGTCCAATGGCGCTTGGTCATCATCAGTTGGATACGTGGACAAGATTGACTCAGTGGTATGGGCAGCATCAAGTGGAGCGTGGTCAGCTTGCTTGGCGTTGATATGGATAGTAGCCTCCACCAGCTCTGATGACTCTTGCAGGCAAGTAGAGTCCACTGGCGGATCCATATGCATGTCCAAATATCTCCCTTCGATTGAGATGGTATCCTCCCTACTAGCTACTAAAAACAAACTCATTAGCACATTGAATCGACTATACTGTATTTACCATCAACTGCTATTGAGGAACTAGGACTGATATCACTTGGGCGCACTGCTGATTCTAAAGGATTGGACATATGTTTCGACCCTTGCTTGGCACTATCCTTCCTCGACACTAAAGGCTAGAGTTTGTATCTTAATTCAACTGAATAATCTCTACTTACCATTTGCTTTGCAACCTACATGAACAATGTTAGAAATGGTAAAAGGTTAGGAATGGATGTACTATTATTTACCTGATGGTTTGTCTTGTATGACCTTCCTCCGCTGCTCTTTGGCCACTCAGGCTGGCCATTGTCGTCATCATCGTCGTCGTCGTTATTGTGATCGTCACCATTGTGAGGACCATCCAAGTCCTCTTCTTCCTCCTCTTCTTCGTCCTCCTCTTCTTTGTCCTCCTCTTCGTCCTTCTGCTCTTCCTGCTCATTATCTTTCTCTGGCTCCTCATCCCCCTCCTGCATTTCTTCCATAGGCTGCTCAGGCTGGATGGCTTGTTCTTCCAGGACCATCTTGGGAAAATCATCTGGCCGAGTCTCCATCTCAAAATACAAGACATCCATAGCCTGTTTTAGTGCGTGACCTAGGACCGTATCCTCACCCGACTGTCTTAACATGGTTTCTGCACGTTCTTGCACCCTTCGAAGACGATGAGATGAGAAAAACGTGGCCCTGACTTGAAAAGCATCCCTCATCCATTGTACCTCTCCATTGAGATTGGGGAAGGGGAGTCCGCCATAGGAATCTGAGTCAGGAGGTGGTGACTGGCTGCTTTCACTCAGCCCTTGATCTGCAATGAATGGCATGAGCACACACGCCATAACCGCGAGGCATTACCTATCATCTTTTCGTTGCCCTTCTTCCTTTTCGAATCAAACCACGAGAAACCTGTAGAGAAGGTAGATGAGCGCGAATATGAGCGTGATCGCGAGTGGGAGCGTGATGCGAGCGTGATGCGAGCGCGAGTGTGCGAGCGCGAGTACGATGCAAAACCTAACCTCACACGCGCGAAATGTCACGACGGTTGGTAATCCCGCCACGTCATCATTCCTCAAACTTGGGCGCCACCATTAATTTCTGGATCGCCGCGCGCATGCATGCACATGAAATCCAAAAGAAATCCGCAACATCATCATTCCTCGGAGTGCATGCACGCGAAATCCAAAAGAAAGATCATGATTGGGATATCATTTAATACCCTCGCTATATTTATACCATGCATGATTGGATATTCCAAAGCATCTTGTATTTCCAAAAATGCCAGATGTTCAGCTAAATAAAGAATGGTATACAATGTCCTTCTTGATGACCCTGCAAAGAAGCATCTTGATCGGACACCACATGAGACCACACGAGCCTTACAATGTTTCAGGGGCATTTGCCATAGATCCGACCGTTATTTTGCTCCAAGATTCTACAGTTTGGTGTGCATTGACCTTTCCATCGACACTGCAAAGGGACATCACAATCAGATGCGGGATCACAAGAAACCAACTTCACTAACTCTGGTTTCACCAAGATCTACGTAAGGAGTTATGAAATGAAAGGACCCTCTCTATTGAAATGTGTTTATGGTCCTGACATATCAAAAGATTTTGCATCAAGGTCTGTATTTGCATGTTTATCAAGCTACTGAATTGCTAAACCCTAAACCCTAAACATGTGGCAAATGCTGCGTGAAGAAAGATGCCCTTTCTGGGCAAATGTTGTAAGAGGCAGATGCCGAGCAGTTACACGGCGAATAATCTTGGCACGGATCGCTGACATGGCATGGCAAAGTTCGAATCACTGACATGGCACAGCTGGATCGAGGCAAGGACATGATGTGACAAAGTTCAACGTCCGACAGCAAAGTCTAGAAGCTACTCAGTTTGAAATTTGTCAGAGGAATTATAAGATCTAGTTTGTCAGAGGATTTGATGTGACGTTCAAGCGTGTGGGCTCATGCAATTTTGATCCCAAAAAATGCACCAAAAAATGCTCGGCGTCATCTGGCGTTATCACTTGAATGGCATGGGGCCGCATGCCATTTTCAAGGGCACATAGGAGTATATTCCTAGAATATTCTGACACATGCGAGATTTTTTTGAGTTTTTTGGAGATCCAACCATTAGATCGCAACTAAATTTTACAGAATGGTATACAATGTCTTTCTTGATGACCCTGCAAAGAAGCATCTCGATCGGACACCACATGAGACCACACGAGCCTTACAATGTTTCAGGGGCATTTGCCATAGATCCGACCGTTATTTTGCTCCAAGATTCTACAGTTTGGTGTGCATTGACCTTTCCATCGACACTGCAAAGGACATTACAATCAGATGCGGGATCACAAGAAACTAACTTCACTAACTCTGGTTTCACCAAGATCTACGTAAGGAGTTATGAAATGAAAAGACCCTCTCTATTGAAATGTGTTTATGGTCCTAGGGGCATTGTGACATATCAAAGGATTTTGCATCAAATTCTATATTTGCATGTTTATCAAGCTACTGAATTGCTAAACCCTAAACCCTAAACCCTAAACATGTGGCAAATGCTGCGTGAAGAAAGATGCCCTTTCTGGGCAAATGCTGTAAGAGGCAGATGCCGAGCAGATGTATCTCAGGCTAGCGAAGGGGACAAACGAAAGCTAGCTATAAACATGACGGGATGCAAATAGATTATTAGGCTGGTCCTGCGAAAATCAAAAACCATAATTGAAAACATTGAAAATGCAAAAAGAAAGGTTTATAATATTTTTGAATTTTAAGCAACCAAAGGAATGTAAGTAGGGCATGTGTTTGTAAGTTTAAAAATGCCTCAACCACTTAAATTCCCAAGTAAATAAAGCTGTTTCTATTTTTGGTACATGTAAACTTTATAGCGTGTGGGCTCATGCAATTTTGAACCCAAAAATGCACCAAAAAATGCTCGACTAGCATTATTCTTTGAATGGCGTGTGGCCTTATATTGCCATAAATGGACGTACACACACAGCATAATTATTCCTTTACACAGCGAATAATCTTGGCGCGGATCGCTGACATGGCATGGCAAAGTTCGAATCACTGACATGGCACAGCTGGATCGAGGCAAGGACATGATGTGACAAAGTTCAACCTCCGACAGCAAAGTCTAGAAGCTACTCAGTTTGAAATTTGTCAGAGGAATCATAAGATCTGGTTTGTCAGAGGATTTGATGTGACGTTCCAACGTGTTTTATTTTTGAATTCTCGAACTCATTCCTAGGTCTATCATTTTTGTGCGCCGTGTTCTTGGTTCCGCTGAGCGCAGTATGCCCTGCTTGTGTAAGCGGCGTTGTGAGCTGTGGTTTATGCGTCTACGAGCGGTTGCGGTATTGCGAGCGCCATTGCGAGCGGCAATTTAGGCGAGTGGCAGTTTGTGCGAGCGGCGCTACATGCTATTGAGGTTGTTTGGTATGTTATGATTTAGGCCATTCTCCAATCATTTTTTGTATGGTCTTAATTTCTTTTCTGCACTTTCAGAATGGCCTCCGCAAGTGCGACGCATGTTCCCTCCGTGGATCTTAAGAACCGTGCTACATGGATTCAGGCAAAGGTGTTTCTAAACAACCCCGAGGGGGAGGTGGTAGCTGAGGGCTTAGCCACAGTTGTCGATCCAAGAGATGCGGTTGCTAATCAAGAATTAAGCTGGGATGATATTGGAGTTGCGATTTTAGAGGTTGTTGACACAGAAGAAAACAATCTGACTATTGGAAGCATTGTGCGGTGGAAATTGAGGCACTTAGTGTTTGAGAATGTGAAGGATTCACAATCAAACACCACTACAACTGATGACAGAACATCTCTTCATGGGAAAAGAAAGTACACCTTCCTAAAGCGCAGCCAAAGGGATCTGAGCAACGAACCGAAAAGGCAAAAAATGGCGATAGAGGTTTGAATGGTCTCGACAGTTGCTTGTTGCAAGAGGAGGTGCTGTCAACATGCTGATTGGGATGCTATTGAAGAGGAGAGAGCAAGATACAAGACATTGTCCTGGAAGGCAGCTCGCAATTTTGTGTATGAGGCATTACGGTCATCTGTTGATGCTTCAGAACATCAGGTGGGGGGCATGGTCTTCCAGAGGGGTTTGGTCTGCATGAAGGCATGGAGAATCATTTATGGAGTCCTTCGAACCACATTCTACAGAATCAAAACTGAGTTCGAGGAACAAAGGGTTCAACAGGCAGTCCATGGGAACGACGGTACTCACAAAACCAGGGGTGATGTTGTATATGGAGAGGCAATCTTCAAGAGGTTTGTCGAGATATGTAGCGAGCAGCAACCACATAAAACCCGCCTCTTGGAAGATGGAACTCGAGACACCCAACGAGTTCTCCCTTCCATGTATACCAAGGGGGCCATATTGGAAGATGTGAATCGGGAACTCCAGAGTAATGGCTACAGGAAGCTGAGCCAATCTAGATTTAGTAGATTGTGGAGCAACAGGTTCAGGGATGTGAGTATAAGAAAGTACTCCAGCTTTTCAAAGTGTGACGAGTGCACTGCTATCAAAATGGCTTTGTCGAAGAATTCTTGCATCGCTCAAGAGCGAGAGACGTTGGTTAGAAGGCGGCTCGACCACAACATCGAGCAGAGAAGCTGCAGGACTGCATATTATCATAACAAGATTCTCTCCATGGAGAGACCTGACTCTTACCTCTGCATCATCCACGACAAAATGGACCAGAAAAAGACGTGCTTACCTTGACTCAATCCTGCCCCCAAGGCAATCTCTTCATCCATGCAGCTGCCTGTGTCTCTGTTTGGCATAATCGCTCATGGGGATGGTGCCCAGAACTATGGGAACTTCTTTGTACCTCTATGGGGTGGCAGGGGTGCAAACATGATGATTGCGTCCCTAGCAAAACACTTAAGGTCTCTACAAAGTGCGCAGACTGAGCTGAACGGCCAACCCTTGCATAAGGCCCTTGTCGATCGAACCCCATACAGGGTTCAGCTGGAGGAGGAGCAAAGGCTTGCAGTATCGCGTGGGGCCCCATACCATCCCAGTGAATATGTTGGCCGTTAGATTATAGGGTTATCACGTGAGGCCTCATGCCATTCCGACAAGGCTGGTCGCCCGGTGAATGCACAGCCTCATCCAAACGAAGCAGAATCTCAAGGAAGTTCTTGCGGCCGATGTGGCCTTCCACCCCATCTTCTGCTCCAAACAGACAATGCTAGCAGTGAGAACAAAAACATGTACGTCTTCGCGTACTTGGCGATGCTTGTTGCCAAAGGCATATTTGAAACGGTTACACTTGGCTTTCTCATGGTTGGGCACACTCATGAAGACGTCGATGCCATGTTCAGTCACCTGGCAGAGTCCCTCTGGCGATCCAATGTCCTCACCCTCCCACAACTCTACGATGAATTCCAAAATTGCATCAAAGGCACTGTTGAAGCTGCACTTGTGACAGAGGTTCCAGACTTTAAGGGGTTTGTAAGAGGCTACATCAGGGACGGATCCGAAACGCTGATTGGCCACTCCAAGCCTCTTCAGTTTCATTTCAGCATGCGTGATGGTGCTCCAGTGATGAGGTACAAGATGAGAGAATGGGACACAGTGTGGCTGCCAGTGGACGGCATTGAACTCTTCAAGAGAGATCCCATAACTGGGGAACCTATGATTCCTCAGGGTTCCCCACGGCCGATGCACCCGGATGGACTCAAAGACCAGGAAAGTATAGTGGCCGGGATTAAACAGCATATTGCCTTCTGGAAGAGGGGGTTGGTGTTTGGTGGAGAATCCTATTTTCAGAGGTGCAAGCCTTTGATTGAATACTGGGAGAAGATTATATCTGCTATCCAAAATGGGCCGGTTGTATATGAAGAATTGGAAGAGTCCTTTTGGCCAGAACCCAGAGCACCAGATAGTAGCGGAACAATGTCCTCTGGAAATGCAGTGACAGATAACAATGTTGAGGATCACTATTGTGGGCCGAGGAACAAGAAGCCGGATTCAGCATTCAATCCAGTACAGGTCTGCAAAGGAATGGTCGTGCTTGTCAGACCCAGTAATAAAAAACAAATGATATGGGTGGGGCGTTGCATCACTGATGCAGAGGAGGACGCGGAAACTAACTCCTTCAATGTAACTGTGGAGTGGTTCAAGCCAAGTTCCGGATATACGAAGGATTGCCTAGAAAAGAGATGGGTGTTGAATCCAAGGGATCCCAACATGAGCATATCGGTGGATAATGTTGTGCATGGTTGGATGCGGAAGCAGAGTGCCACCATCACCTTGCCAGACCATGCAAGAGATGTAGCAAAAGCATTCATAACCTGGGTTCAAGGTGAGATTCATTAATATTCCTTTACTAAGTTTCTAATGTATTTTATTTCAAGGTGAACAATCCAAATCTAAATCAGAGGAGGCGTGATGGCATGTGGCCTTACGCCATTCCTAGGTGAGATGATACAAATAACAAGTAAAAATTCTTATTTGTTCTAGCAAATCTTACTTAAAGTTCAAGGTGAACAAGCCGAATATGAATTCATCGGATTGTTATAACAAATTGTGAGGTGATGGCATGAGGCGATACGCCATTTGAGAGTGGTAGCCATTCCTATATGAGGTGAGTGAAATATTTATTAGAAATACCTCATTCAATTGTGCACTTCTAAGTCTTGGTCCACTCAGTACTGTTTGCATGTTTTTATTTTAATTCTTTCTCTAAAATGTTATTTAGCATGTGGCTTCATGCCATTGCTCTCCACAATCATGCATTGAATTTTTCTATCCTTGCATAATACTTCTCTATATATATAGCATGTGCGCACATGTGATATGGTTCATTAGGCCTGATATAGTGTGTGAGGTAAAACAAAGATGATGTGACATATGCATTTACCAATCACACGTGCATAAATCTAATAATATGGCGTGTGGCCCATATTAATGGCACATAAACCCATATTGTGGGCTTACGTGCTTTATGTACCATCATTCCCTTGCAGCGTGTGTGTTGGTTTCCTTTTATAACACAACGAACTCCATATTTTAGGGTGAAGAGCATTCTCATGGCAAGCACAAAATCTGTAAGTGAGGCAGAAAAGGAGACGGAGAAGGAGATAGGTGAAGATGTAGAATATATAAGTCTTCCAAACTCCCCGTACTATACTCCAGGTGATCATTTTTCTGAACAAACGGCAACATTAACAACTATCGAGAACGCCCCAGTAACGTCAGAGACAACAATCCAAAGCAAAACAACTGACCCGGAGAAGGATGATAGTACCGCTGAGAGTACCAAAAAGGAGGTGTCCACTAGCGCTTAGGCTTATAATGGCGTGTGCCCTCATGCCATTTACTTGATCACCAAATACCTTTTTCCCTTTGCACTAGTATATCTTAATACCGGTCTGAGAAATAGAATGGCATGTGCCCTCAGGCCTTTTACTAAATCACCTTTGAAAGAAATGCAAGCCTTTATGTCGTAAAAAAAAGGTACTAGAGAAATTCCTTAATAATATGAATGTTATTTAGTTTCATGAAAATACACTAAGGGTCAAATGAGTTAAATGACTTCTCCAGATTAGCAATGCCTCTTGCTACACCTTCACAATTAGATTCGTTAGAAAAAGATAACATTGAATAATATCTAAATGTTCTCACCATTAAGTTATATGTCTGGCTAATAGGAATGATGTTCATCTTGGAAAGCTCACCACACGCTCAATGAACAAACAAATAGTGTGTGCGCGCATGCCATCGCTCTTCTTTAGCTTCAGATTTGGCTTGTTCACCTTGACAATGAGATTTATTATACAACCAGATGGACTCAGTCTGGACACAAAGTCACCGCGCTAGTCACCATGCCCCAGATATGTCTAGCCCCTGGACAAAAAACATATAATTTCACGTCATTTTCAAATACTTGAAAATTTGTACCTAGTCCCATTTTACTGAATAAATCCCACTTTAACGAAATAGAGCTTGTCTTTACATTTAGCAATCATTGGTGATGAATGACTATTATATTGGGATAGTTGATTGTTCTCATTACAAGATTTACTTAGTTGTTATTGGTGGTAAATGATTTGCCATTTTTCAGGATGGTGGATTATTTCTTTGATGATGATTATACATTTCTTCATTGATGAGATGTTCTTTATGGTTTGTTTTGGATTGGTTTTTTGGGTTTGAGACATCAATAGAATGTTATTGACACTTGCTTAAACAACTTGAGTTCCTTTATATTATTGACTAGGATCTATTCAGATTGGCTAGTGCAATAGTTGGCATGAACACTATGTTTGTTGATCTTGCAACATTCATTCTGTTCTGGTGATTGTTGCTTGAGTTAGTTATGATAGATTTAGATGTTATTTCTTTTGGGTAATACATGTGCGAACATTTTGCTTAGTCAATGATACTTTGTATTCTTTGAGTTATCTTTTGTAAGTTGTTTGGCATTCTATCTGCAATTTTTGATAGTTAAGTTTTATTATTGAGTTTCCTTGATGATATCTTTACTATTGAATTTTGTTAGATAGTGAATCCTATGTTTTTTGATTATGATGATCCTGGTGGTTCCTATATAGTTTATCGGATGATAACTTACTTTTAGAATACTTTGTGTTCTAATATAAGATTTATTTGCTGATACTTAAGTCTCTCAGATATTATTGTTTATAACTTTGATATTGTCTATTTATTGATCTTTGAGTTTGTGCCAATATAGGTAGACTGGCTTTGGCACTTCATATGCATGGTGAAATCTCTAATCATGGAATAGCTATTGTTGATTGGTCATATCACCTGCCTCTTTGTTGATTTTCTTTATCTTGTTAAAAGAGCATGACTATGTAAACAACTCTAACTGCATGTTTATAGTAGTCTATTTAAACTTTACTGATGGGTTTGGTTTCTTTGCTCAAAAGGGTTAGGGCCTTTAACTTCTCTCTCTATATCTCTATAGATAGGGGCATATTAGATGTGTCAATAGAGATTCCAGAAAGGAATCCACCAATATGTAAGGAGGCAAATTAAATTTGCATCTTAGTTGGGGGCAAGAATGGTATAGTTGTACTATAGATGATCAAACTTATAATTAAAGAGGTAGTTAGGGTAGTGGTGTAGATTAGGGCTTATGAGGTGGCTGAGCTACAAAATATGCAAAGGATTTTAAAATCCTAAGAATTTCAAAGCTAGAGAATAAAAGTGGGAAGAATTGGGGAATAAGGATTAAGTTAGGCTTCACCCCACCCCTTTGGGATTTTGCATTTAACAACATTTCTTCAAATACCTTGGAGTAAGCGTGTTTGAAGATTCTATTTTAGCATTTATAGTGTGTTGTGAGGTTTGGTCACCTATGCATGCTTGTTTTGTGTCATGAGGTTGCCACTAGCAAGCAAAGAGCAACCAAGCTGTGTCAATGAGAGATCAAGGAAGCATTGTTAGGGTGACATGTTGGATATTCCATACCAAATGGCTTGAGTGATGAGTTTGTTCATTGCATCCTTCTAGGAAAGTACATACTACCAGGAATAGTTGATAGATAACAAATGATGTCATTACATATAAAAATGAGATTTGAAAAAAAGTAAACAATTATTAAACACCCCAAGAGCATTGGTCTAAACATCTACTATACTTAATTGAAGATGACAACTCAAAGAAATATGACTTGTAAACTATATTGCAATATCCATTAAGGCAAGAAGATTCACACAAGCACTATAATAATCTAATATGGATGTTGATTCTTTCTCTTGTTTGACCACTAAATTTTGGACAACGATTGGATTTCCTCAACAATATCTTCAATTTCCAGCCCTATGTGCATGGAAAATCTAAAAATAGTTATTTTTAAACATGATATGCCATCACAAAAGACAATATTGGTTCCTCCTCCAAGTTCTTGGATCTTAAACACCACTCTACTCAAAAGGCTTGTAAAATGGATGGGCATCCTTGTGTGGAGTGTGATCTCTCCACACTTCATGACTAATTTTTAGTGAATCAGGATTTTAGGCAATTTAAAGCCATAGCTAGCAAGCAAGAACACACCAAAAGTGTTGCAAATCGGCAAGATTAATATAAAATACTTAGTGTTCTTTTGGGTTCCAACATTCGGGTTCCAACATGGAAGACATCCGCAAGGTGTATAGAAAGCTCCAGAAGCAACATCATCCAAACATTTCCAAATCAAAAATTTCATGGATGGTTTTCTTATTTTCTTTGTTATCCAAGGCCCTTACAATGACTCTCATGCTAAATGAGGCCTACCAAGTTCTAAGTAACAAATTTTTGCATTCCCAATATGATGCTTCATTGCCTCACATGGCATCAACTAGAACAATGAATTACTACTACTCCAAGCCTTCATTTATTGGATCTATTTATAGTACTTGGAATGGACTAGACAGGCTACAACGCATCTTTGTTGATGAGAAAATGTGCATAGGTAAAGAAAATAAGCCCTTCTCATTTACCATTATATGGAAAATGGAAGTTTTGTTTTGCTAAGATTGCTAAGAGGTCATTTTCAAAGGAAAATGCAATAAGAAATGGACCTACTTCTCTAGCTGGGTGGATCTGAAACTTGACATAGTGGAATCATGATACAAGGAGTGAGACAAACCAGAGTGTGTGTACCTCTAAATATATCCACCTTGAGTAGGAGTGTTCTTGCAGTGGCTGGGATAAATGAGTATACTTGGGCAGCCTTTGGAGGTGGGCAATGTTCTACAAAGCAATATGATATATTAGGAAGTATTTAGTTGCCAAAGACTTTGTTTATTCTTCTTCTATCATCCTAGAGGTAGCTTAGGCAAGTCAACTCGAGATCTAAGTAGTGGGGTCCCCTCTCTTGGTATCTATATTGTGACTGCCTTTATGTTGTTTGTAGCTTGGGACTTTATAAGTAGTGGTGAGGGTGAGCATGTATGGCTGTGGTGCCAATGGAGTTGTTGTGCTAATGTGATAGAGGTGAGCATGATACTAAATGGGATTGGCATATCTAGTATCCTTATGACTTGGGGCTAGGGTCTAGCAAACCATCAAGGAAATAACTCCGAAAGTTAGTAAAAAGTACAATTTATGGGAGGCTTAAATGAGTGAGGGAACTACCTCTCCTTTATGTTTAAAGATGCTAACACTCAAATAACCCTCCAGCCATCACCAAAAAGGAAATGACTAATAAAATTAGCTGCCCTTACTACTCTAAATACCACTCAGCTTATAGAGGAATAATATATTTATGCTTGCAAGGATATATATAGAGAGAGATAGAGGCCCAATCCTCTAAGCACAAATCAACCCCATCGGGAAAATTTAGACAACTATTATAAATTGGCAGATAATATTGTTTACAGAACCATGCCCCTTTTACAAAAATGGGTCAACAAAAGAGAGGTAGAGACTTATGATTAGTCTAGTTAGGATAATAGTTATCCCCATAGTTATAGATTGAACCTAGTGCCATGCAAAACAAACCTAAAACTAATGAACGAAAGAAATGTTTAATTGAAATGTAATTACAAAGGATTACAAAAGCTACTCTTTATTACTATTCTCATACTTCATGTTAAGTTCACGGACATGTGTAAGATTATTAAGAGGTCCCCAGTAGATTCACATATTTTAGGACAAGAGAATTAACTCAACCTCATATTCAAAATCACCATCCATAACTTTTAGAGGGGGATGAATGTTTGTAGAGCAATTCGCATCAGCATGATATAGTGTCAGTAAATTGACATGAAACATATCATGAATATAGGATAACTCATCCAGAAGATTCAACTTATGGGATACATCACCAATCTACTTTAACACTCAATAGGGCCCAACATATCTTGGTAACAACTTCTGGGACAAAAACCCCTTAACAGGTAAATTTCGTGAGGATAACCACACTTGGTCTCCCATTTGATAAGTTATATCTTAACTGATGATCTATCATGTTAATACTTATCTTGAGCTTTACCTATTGTCTTAGTTGCCCTAGACCAACCTTGGTGCAGTTGCTCCACATAAATCTCAATAGCTGAGACCAATATTTTAGACATTAGTTTCAACACACTCTAGATACGTCTTCGGCTTAAACTTCAAAATCCTATTATAAAAAAACCTAAACCTTCAAGCATCTTTGTCACTTATATTTGCAATCATAATATGTTTCTAAATAAATGCATTAACATAGTGCATAAAGTCTCCATGCTGCTTTAGCTATTGTAGCTCTATGCAAAGTCTTAGACCAAGATTATCTAGCAAGTATTCCTTATGAATATGAGACCACATCTTAGTCCAACTTTTAATCTACCCTTTTACAATGTATATAAGTTTTGGCATGATCAGTGAGAAAGGATTACATGTATACAACTTTCATATGATCATCTATATCTATCGCTATAAAATAGTTTTTCATATCATAAACCCAGTCTTCCAAAATTTGATAGTCTTACATGCCTCTGAAATTGGATGGTTTTGGGGGCTTGAACTTTGAAACTCGTGCAATCAGGGGTGGTTGCAAAACTTTATTGTCCTTAGAACTTGAAGAGGAGTTTAATTGCTTAGGTTTAACTAGTTTAGTTGCCTTGCTTCTTTCTTTTTCTTTTTATTTTCTTTTTTTAATTTGTGAACTTCCTTTTGCAAATTCTCAATCTCAATGTTTTGAGCTATACACTACAGTGCTATAGTTCCTCTTTTGATTTAACTTTAGCCTCTTCTATAGCATCTCTAGTAGGAGTTTCCTCCTCTCAATTCACTCATCTAAAAGTTTTAACATCATTAGCACGGTTTCTTTTCGCCATCTCACCAGTTGCATATATACCTCTATCAATAACTGAACATATATATAATATTCTTATTGAATGGTGCAATCTAACCCTACACAGATGACTTCAAATCTACTAGAAAAGTCTTTATATAGTAATTAGAGTAAAACACTCTAACAAAAGCTGGATAGGAATCGCTAAGATAAATTCTTCTTATATCAAGTATAGCATACTAAAACTTTGAGCTTATTGTGTTATATAACAAGAGTGTAGTACACACTCAATATCCCTTACGAGCACCAGCTCCCTATATCTAGCTTCTGCATACAAAACAGTGTCAAATAGTGGTTAGTATAATTTTCACATACTAGTGGTCTGAAAAAGGGGCAATTACTTGATGAGAAAGCCCTTAGTGATTATTTTATCCCCACTTATCCCCCAAGGTTCCAAGGATCCACGGTGACAGTATATCCAAATCCTATCCCATGATCACATGTGCTACACTTACCCCCTCTTCAGAGATGTTAATGTCCTTATTAACTATTGACTAACAACCCCTACTGAGCCAAGGGGAACCAGCACCTTCATTTTTGCACTCAATCTACTAATCTTTCCATTGTGTAGACCAGCTATTCCATGTGAGGCAACTAGTCATCCACCCGTACCGCAATCCCACGGTGGATACCTTCGTCCGTGAATACTCCATACAAGAGGAAGGACATACACATGGATGTCCAATACGTACGATTTCAAATTTAGGGGTAAAAATATACCTTATTCAAGGGTATATTATATTTTTAAGTAGCCACTAATTAATGGGAATCGAACTCGTGCCATTTGCTCCGATACCAACTGTAACGCACTTTATCTCTCTCCCCTTAAGTCAACTGAAAAGGGGCAATTGCTTGATGAGAAAGCCCTTAGTGGCTATTTTATCCCCATTTATCCTTCAAGGTTCCAAGGATTCACGGTGACAGTATATCCAAATTTCATCCCATGATCACATGTGTTATATGATCTAATGCCATAAAGAGGGTACCCCAAAAGCCATGCACTTCCATCTCAAGAATTCACAACATTCTATGGTTGCATTGCATAGAGAACCAATTTGCTTTAGTGATATCCCAAGCCTCCTCCAGAACTCCTTAAGGCCTCCTAAACTTGCTATAACACAGATAGAGTGCTCCCATCTTGCATTTGACATGGCATTTTGAACATCAGTGGAAATCTTAGCTCAGTACCAGGCCTATAAAAGAGTGATGATACCACTCACAAGCTTGAGAAAAAAGTGTCGTCAAAGTTGGTACAAAAGTTGCATAGACTCTTTTAACGACGAAGAAGATTACAAATTCAAAGTCAAGAAGAAATATAAGAATCAAGAACTCACCAAAATACTCAAGAAAGTTACAATCAAGAATGAACTTAAAGGAGTATGGTGTATGAAATGCAAGAACACAGGATATATTACCACAA